>NC_056741.1:336529826-336642326 GCF_019279795.1 Protopterus annectens | reverse complement strand
AATCAATAATAAAGGCTAATAGAGCTGCTGCTGTCAAGTAGAGGGATAAATCTCTGACTATGGCCCAGCTGACTCAGGTTCAATTACTGATGATGGCAATTGATGGAGCAGCATGGAAGGGATTGGTGTGCTCACTCAAGATGGGAGAACACTCATTGCCGCACTCCCTAAGGAGTAGCATGGTCTGAAGTAGAGAGTTGTCTTCAAACATAATTAACAAGTGTGGGAGATGGGGAAAAGGTGTGAGAAGATCATAGCAAATATTCTCTCAAATAGAAGCACAGATGAGCCAAACCCTCAGAACACCCTCAAGATTCATGACTGGCCACAGTGAAAAAACAAAGTAAGTCTTGGGAGCAGGATTGGAGAGTAGCGGGTAGACCAGGCGTGGATATTGGATACTGGGGGCCAGGCCAGTAAACATAAGGTCAGAGAGAGACAAAAAATTGTCAGAAAGGCTAATGCCTATAAGGATGCATAAGAAGAGGCAGTATCAGTAGGAAAAAGGCAGTCATTATGCACAAGGGGAGGGTTGGTATAATGGCTAAGGTGTATACTTTGTAATCACAAGGTACAGGGTTTGATTCTCACCTTTAAAAGGAAAATTGGTTAGGCTTAAAATGGCCTACAAGGGCAGCTAACCTAGTACTTACTTATGAACAAACATATGGGTTGGGGTTGGCTTAATGGTTAAGTTGTTTACCTCAACAACACAAGGTAAAGGGTTTGATTAGCTAAGGAAGCATTGCTAGGCTTAAAAAGGCCAGATTGGTTCATTAGACTGGTAATCATCTACGAATCTGTGAATTCCCTCCTTGCCTAGTAAACTCCATGAATATTAGCAGCTACTCATGGGGTCACTACAGAATTCAGCTGTGACTTAACAATAATGAATAGATTAACATTTTGTGCCAGAAAATAAAAATAGGCAGTTTGTGTCTTTCGGCTTTTCCCAGTTAGGGGTCGCCACAGCAGAACTCCAGTCCGCTAATGATTGGCAGTAGATTTTTACATGCTGGCTTGCCGGGCCTAATGCACAATCTTCAATGAAGGAAGGCCCATTCACGCATGTCGACACACAGAAGACGCTCTAGCTGAGAATCGAACGGCAACGTCCAACTGTGAGGTGACAATGCTACCGCAGCACCACCACCGCAGTAAAATAAAAATAGGTAGTGTTTAATAAAAATTATAAGTAAGTGCAGCACAATTTTAAATAGTAAATGAACATTCATGAGCGAGTTTCATCACCAACATGGATTTATGCAGGTGCAACACAACACTATATCATCTCCAAGCAACAAAATTAGTAAGAAGTCACAAGAAAGAAAGAACATTCTAAAATACAAATCCAATATTTTATTAAGGGTGATAAACTTCTGTTTTTAAATCATGGCATTGCACAACAAAATAGTATTATTCAATGGTATGTGAAATGCTAATGGAAGTTTATACATTGTAGATTTACCCTTGTCACCAAACCATACTAACCATTTATCACCTAAACCCTAATGTAATACATTACTTAAATAACTGATTGTGCACGATTACCCTTTTCAGGAATACAACAGCTATTGTTGGTTATAGTATTTGTTTCCAAGCCTCTTGACAGAGTAGAGGGTAGGCCATACAGTGTCAGGAAACCAAGAACCCAGGGACAGTTTGGTAGCTTAACTCCTATAAATCAGAGTGCTTGGTGTTTTAAACAGTTGTGAACAGAAGACTAAGTAAGGCTATGTTTGCTTTTTCTTCTCTTGAAGTACAATTTCATGGTGGGAGTTAAGTAATGAACTGAACTGAAATGCTGCAAGTTTCCAGTATGATATGTGAAAGAAGGAAACCAAAGAAGGCAAATGTGGAATGTTTGAGAAGTATACATCCTTGTGCCTTAATTCACACTGTATCAAAGACTTCATGGGAATCAGTACATAAAAGTCTTCAAGGGAAGATGACTATATTGCCCTTTGCAGTAGAGAGGCAGACAATTTTATCTGAAAGCGACTGCAGACAGAATGATGGAGGAGGAACTGAAGATATAAAGTAAGGGGGTGGGGCCATGGTCCTGGAGAAAGTTCCAGTTATAAAATCTCACAAACACAGCAATAAAGATATGTTAAGTGACACATGCCTTATTTAGAAGACATGCTGATTTTAGTGTCTGCTTGAACCAGACTCCCTTGGGAACACTGGCTGAACTTGGCTAGGCTTGTAAGGACCCTGGGGCCATTAGCCTAGTAACCTCCTATGATCTTATGTAGAAAGGGTGATAAAAACAGAGCCCAAGACACAAAATATATGAAACAAATAATGCTACTATACTTTCATTGCTTGTTCTTCGTTTTTTAAGAATATCATTCAGTTGTGCTTTCTTTCCCTTGGCACAAAGCCTAGCTGCACGCTTCCATCCATTTACACATCTTTTGGGACATGCGGTTAGTTTCAGACAATTAGAAGAGAACTAACTCTTAACAAATCATAAACAACTTGTCATTTATTCTTCCAGCCCTAACAAAGTGAACTTTGACAACCTATTTCTTTCAGTGGACTGCTCCCCAAAGCAAGTTGTCAAATTCCTGTTGTCCCTACGATGCTGTCCTGCAGCAGAAACTATACGAATTGCAGTCCTGGCAGGAGTACCTTTAGATGAGATGATCACCAGAATTTATGCCAGTCATACTTTCTGTTATTTGTGGGAAAGGGGAGCCCTAATGTTTGTCACCAGCCACCAGCATCTTGGCATGTGAGCCAGACTCAGAGGACAGGAAAAAATTGTATTGCATTTTCCTTACCTTTTCCCTGTTACCCGAGTTTGTGCAATCTTAGAGTTGGTATGCATAGAACAGGGATATAAGCTTGAGGGTGTTGCGGCTTTCAATGTTGAGAAGTGCAAGGGGCTTGTACAAAAAAAAATGTTTTGATTAGCAGGCTTCCAAGGTTTTAGATGTTTTGGGTATAAATAATTACATATTGATTAAATAAGATGTTATTATTTATAGTGGGTCTGTGGATAAGCACCTGTTTAATGTGAACTACAGACCATCTAATGATTATCAAAAATCAAGGGAAAAAATAGTCTAGTGCAGGATTTCTATTCAAAGCCATGCAAGGCACCTTGTTTTTTTCAAGCTGATGGTAGATATAGGATTTGCTAATTATTGCTACTGCACTGGAGTAAGAAGGAAAGCAGCACTTCCCAATGTGAAAGCGTCACATCCGAGAGAAAAGTGCACATTCTGCTGCATCAGGGTGGTGAAACACTATTCATCTCTGGAAAAACAGTGCTGTCTAGCAGTACAGTACTAAAATGAGAATGCCAATGAACTATATTATTTTAAATAATGAAAACTGTTTAAAAATAGTGTTGTAAGCAGTCTGCTTATTGGTTAATGCAAGGCAATGTTGTGGTTCTAAAGCTGATGAATATAGGTACTATGTAGCCACAAACACTGCAACCAGTTCTATACTATACTATAGGCAGTGTTTGTAGACTCTGCTACACTGTTACAAATGCCTCTTCCATGAAAATAAATGGCCCAAGAAAACATAGAATACACTCTAAATGATAAAGACAGATGTGCTATCATTCTGGAGTTCCAGGAGTCCCAAAAGTTGAGTCAATAAAATGCGACCCACCCATTTGCCACAAAGCAGATAGTATCAGAGTAGTAAATATAAATCTGTGTTAAGAGCTTATGCAGAGAAAGACAGTTAGTTAGTTAGTTAGTTTGTTCGTTCGTTAGTTGCTATCATCATCTAAATTCAGCTACAGAGAGTGCTATGATATGAAGCCGTGGTGGTACAGCGGTAGCATTGTCACCTCACAGCAAGAGTTTCTCCCATTCGATTCTCGGCTGGAGCGCCTTCTGTGTGGAGTCTGCATGTCCTCCCCATGGTTGAGTGGGTTTTGAAAGACATGCGTAAATGGGCGTGCCTTCGTTGAAGGTTGGGCATCGGGCTGGCACCTTGGCACCATAAAAATCAACTGCCAATCATTAGTGGCCTGGAGTTCCGCTGCGGCGACCCCTAACTGGGAAAAGCCGAAAGAAGAAGAGTGCTATGATGTATTTTACTATTGCCTCAAAGAATTGTGTAGTATTTAATGTCCTTCACGGACAAATGAATTTCATAGGACTGTCCATTGCTGCTCACAACATTTTTGTAATGTGTAGTACAAGAACATGATAACCGAATAAATTGGTTGACTGAATTTTGTTCAGTAAACAATAAGCAATCAGAGCATTTTTGACATGCATCATATTAAGTATCTTCTTCTTCTTTCGGCTTTTCCCAGTTAGGGGTCGCCACAGCGGATCATCTGTCCGCTCATGATCGGCAGTGGAGTTTTACGGTGTCGAGTTGCCAGCCCGGTGCCCAACATTCCACAGAAGGCACACACATGCACACACTCACACCTAGGGCCAATTTAGTGTGTCCAATCCACCTACTGCATGTCTTTGGGATGTGGGAGGAAACTGGAGCACCCGGAGGAAACTCACACGGCCACAGGGAGGACATGCAGACTCTGCACAAAACTGCTTTTATACAGAGTATTTCCCTTTAACTTTTTGTTTCCCAGTGTTTTTCCCACCCATTTCTTACCAGTCATTAGTTTTCCCCATAATTAAGACAATTTCATTCATCAAGACAAACAATCATCCATGCATCCATCAAAGTTATCTGTAGAGATCTACTCCCCCGGTTTCCCCATAGCAACTTGAGCCATAGGACTCCCACAATGCATGCCCAGTACCAGTCACACTATGAAAGCATGCTGTTTGGTGAGAACTCATTCCCAGCCCTGCTGCAATTGCCAGGAAACTTGACCACTGTCAGGTGTCAATCACTCTGCCTAGGATACGCAATCCACTGATAGCCTCCAACTGGCTCATCCATAGGTCATCAGGGTGCAGTCGGCCTTATCCATCTGATTCATGCAAATCATAACTTCGTGTTTGGCAGCTGTGAGTTCATGAACTCTTATTTGCAGGAATGAAGAAAAACACTAGACAATGTATAAAATAATTGACAAAAATGGTTAACAAATCCAGTCAGAGTAGTTGCACTGATATACATTACATTTATACAGCAGTTCTCAGACAATAATAGATAACAGACAGGAGGGAGCAACAAGGGAAAGGGTGGGCTTCTCCATCACACTTGAAACCTGGCTTGCTTCCTACCACAGACTCTCACCACAGGAGGAATGACTAGATAGTTAGGCACCTCAGACAGGAGTAAATAGGTCACAGGACTGGTATCTAACCCATGAATGCCTGGTTCTTGTCCCTGAAGGAATGAATGGGATAGCTGGGTAAAAGCAATAGAGTTATCAGTCAAGTCCAGCAGAGAAGCAAATATATATTTTATATATATATATATATATATATATATATATATATATATATATATATATATATATATATATGGGTACGTATCACTTCACCTAAAACTCATTTCACCAAGACCATATCACCTAAAGTTCATTTCACCTAAAACTCATTTCACTGACAAGTAGTACAATAAGGCAAATCAAAGGTATATGTCCTTTTCCCCACTGTAATGCAATCCTGGTGTTAGTATATATAGTAAGGGGGTGTGGGGGTGCAGCCCAGCCCCCCACCTAGTTGGCTTTTACCAAATAATGTAAAACAAAACCAGACAATGTAAAACCAAAATAAGTGGGGGGCTATGCCCCCCACACACCCCTAACTATATATACTAACACCAGGATCGCACTACAGAGAGGAAAAGGACATATACCTTTGATTTGCCTTATTGTACTACTTGTCAGTGAAATGAGTTTTAGGTGAAATGAGTTTTAGGTGAACTTTAGGTGAATTGGTTTAGGTGAATTGAGTTTAGGTGAAATGAGCTTTAGGTGAAGTGATACGTACCCATATATATATATATATATATATATATATATATATATATATATATATATATATAGATAGATAGACTAATAAAAATGTCAAACTGTGGATATATAAATTTGTTTCTGAGGTCTGTCATTAAATATCATACAAAGCAACAGGAATATGAGTGTGCCTGGAGATGTGGGGCTACAGATGCATTAGGGTGTGGCCATTTGGTCATCACTACCAGAAGAACTGTGATGCCCAGGATCTTTTTCTGATATGAATTAGCAGAATAAATCACTTTTGAGTGACTCAAGTCAATCTAGGTCAGACTACCTGCATTATTGGGTAGGAAATGCAAAGTACCTGATGTTTCCCATTCACCATTACTACCCTTTCACTTTTAATGTTCCACATTTTAGACTGTATCTGTCGAAAGTAAATGCAAATACAAGATGCACATGTGCACATCATATACCTCTCAGCTGTCCATAATTTTCAGGGACGTCCCTGATTTTGACTCAAATTTTAGCTCTGTTCCTCATAATCCCTCCTAAATCTGGTGTCTTTTTGAGAAAAGGTGGTGAATTCCACTTAGCAAATTATGACAATAATTAGAGTTATAGACTTCTTTTACTTCAGAAACTGTACATTAATTCATATGCTCTTATTCTGTTAATGTCTCACGTTAATAGTACTAATATTTTAAAAGTGTCTCTGATTGTCCCTGATTATTTCTGGATTTGTCCCTGATTTTGTTGAGATTTGTCCCTGATTGGTTGAGACCTACACACACACACACACACACACACACACACACACACACACACACACACACACACACACAAAATCATCAAGAAACCAAGAAATTGATTACTAGATATGAACAGGCTGACACCCCTTATATTATGATGTTAGCCTGATATGGTCATCCAGGTAGAAAGGCAAACAAGCAAACCAGCAGCCTGCTGACAGTTAGTGGGACTATTCATTCCAACTAGCACCCCAGTGCATTTCCCACTAATACTATGCCAAGGGCTTCACACATTTCACACGTGTTCATACACTACTGTTTCACCTGGGGCAGCACCATCACCACTTACAGCTCTCTTATTTGTCTTCTGGCTTGTACCATGGTTTCCAGTGGATCTCTAGCTCTTTTCTGCTCTGATTCATACATGAGAGCTAATGTTATCCTTTCACTTCCATGATTCCCTAGGGGAGGTTAGAACCTAACAGAAGTACTGAAGCAGTCATCTCTTTCTAGCTGGACCACTTTGCTATCCATGATTAATGATACATACCTTGCTAATATACGTGAAAGGCAGTTTAAAATGAGATCAATAAAAATGTTAGTAAGATGTATTGTAATATACTGCATATGCTCATTGCAGAATTAAAATGTAAATTTAAAGTTAAAACAACAGGTGGCCCATTTATTTTTGCCTTGCAACATAGACACAAACAACAAGAGGCACTCCATCCAGATATTCTTATAATCTAGGAAGACCAACAGATTCCTTACTTTTCTTCCTGCTGGATCCTGCAAAAGAGGTAATAAACAGGGTTAACAAATATAAACATTTTTCCCAAATACACTAGAAATTCTCACAGATAATTAAAAAGACATGTTTAAAAAAGTTAGCAGTTGCTGTTCTCGTAGTCCTAGATTCCTCCCTTACGTTGGAAAGCAATTTAAAATGTGAAGTATATATATTTTTTTAATAAAATAATGTATTAGACAATTGCATTTAAAATATTTAAATTCCTCTTTTTTGATGTATTCTTAAGAATACTAAGTGACATGCTTAATGTTGCACTTTATGTCATGACTGCCAGTCACTAGGCTACTTGGTCAATGGATTTGTAGCTTGGTATTTTAAATAGGCTCATAGGTGTTTACTATGCAATGACCTCAGTGGTCTTTATAAGCCTAGCCATGCATCCCAAATCTGTGACAAGTTCTGATACCCTTGATAAGTGTAAGCAGGGGTTTGTGAGATGAAACATTTGCAAGTAGGGGCCTGGTAGATGAACCATTCACAGGTTGCCTGGGTCCATTAGAGACATAAGTGCCAAACCAGGAATTAATTTCCTGTTCCCCATCCAGTTGTCCAAGCTGCACCTGAATTGGGTTAGGGAGGAACCCTGCTTCACATAGATGGGGAGCCTGTTCCACAGACGGGATAGTTTCTGGGATACATACCTATCTATCCAGCAGGTCCTATTTATATCACAAGCAAGGTTTAAGTCTTTAGAATGGGTAATTCTGGTACTGTTGTTTTAAGGATATGCAGGAGGTCCATCAGAGTGGGGTCTGACAATGCCCTATATGCCAGGCATAGCTCTCCCCTCAAAAGCCTGTAGGAGACAGAATACAGGGATAGAGCCTTTAGGCAGTCTGCATAGGACATTTTACTTATGCCCTATATTATTTTAGTGAGGAACCTCTGTGGATGTTCCAGTTGTTAGATATGCCTAGTTAGGTACATATCAAAGGGGGTGTTGTACTCAATGATAGGTCTGATGAATACCAAATACAGTGGAATAATGACTTCCTTGGACTTAGATGCCATACCTTTGCGTATAAGTTGTGCAACACAGAATGATTTCCTCACTGCTGTAGACATGTGATGGTCAAAGACTAGATTACTGTCTATGTGTGTCCCTAAGTCCCTGACTACTGGGTCATCTCTAAGGGGTGTGCTGGCAATATGATAGTTACCAGGGGTGGATGACGTCTGAAAGGATACTATTATGCATTTCTTGGCATATAGTTTTAGTCCATGGCTCTGACACCAATTGTCTCAGTCCCTCCTGGAGAATATTTGTCAGTGTGAAATTCAATGACAGCTCCTAATTTGCAATCATCTGCAAATTTAGCAAGCTAAAGACCACTGACATTGGTCTTGACTTCAAAGAAGTAAATTCCAAAGAGGAGCGGTCCAAGGACTGATCCCTGAGGGACTCTACTTGCGACTTGGCCTCTTTGTAGAGGTGGACTCCCCGATTCTAAATTCCTGGGTCCTGTCTGTGAGCCAGCTGGCTATCCACCAGGTGACATACGAGTTTGTACCTAACCTCTTGAGTTTGTCAACAATACCTGAGTGGGGTATCATGTCAAATGCATTGGCCAGGTCAAGGTAGGCAGTATGAACCATTTTCCCCTCATCCATTTCTTTGGTTACCTTCTCAAAGAAGTCCACCAAGCATGATCTGCCCTTGATGAAATGAAACTGGGTTAGGTCCAGTGTCTGGAGGTTTACTATATCTCTATTGATCATTTCCATGATAATTCTTTCAATGGCTTTAGATATAAGACTAGTGAGGCTTATGGGTCTGTAGTTTTCAGGGTCTCTATATAGCCCACCTTTGTGCAGAGGTATGACTGTTGCTGTTCTCCATTCATGAGGCACAAAGCCTGTTTGGAGGCTACAGTTCAATAGTAATTTCAGTGGTCCTGATAGGTCATGTTTCATGCCATTCAAAAGTCATCCTAGGATATTGCCTAGGCCCATTGATGCAGTGTTCTTGGTCTTAGAGAGAGCATTAAGGACCTGTTCCCTAGTGATACTAGAGGGAGTTATATTTGATGGTATTTCCTGTGGGAAGGTTGAGGGGGAGAGAGGGGTAAATTTATCAGCCAAGAGGTTTGCTATATCTTCTGGATCTATATAGGTGGCTTCATTTACAATGAGCTCTGCACACAATTGTGTATTGCCTTTGAGGATGCGGACATAGCTAAAGAATTCTTTGTGGTTGTCCTTGGCCTAGGAGGTCAAACTTACCTCAAATTTGGCATTAGTAGAATTTATTTGTCCTCTGAGTTGTTTGTTTAGTTTGATGAGAGTGCTTTTATCCTGCTGGGTGCTGCACCTCCTAATTTTTGCCATGATTTTTTTCTGTTATACAGCCTATTGAATTTGTGATTCCACCAGGGTGGCTTGTTTTTTAAGTTAGTTCTGTACTTCTTCTTCGTGGGTACAGCTGCCTCTGTGCAGCTATTAACATGCTTGTACAGGGTTTCTGTGAACAGTTCTGCATAGGCAACAGTATTTTCATGGTTTATGGAGGCTTGAAATTTTGCCAGGTTATCATTTAATAGCAGGAGGTTAGCCCCAGAGTAGTTCCTGAATATTCCAGGTTTAGCCGAGGGTTCAGGTTTTATTTTTACATCAAAGGAGACCATTTTGTGGTCTGACCTTACCAGGGAAGACATTACAGTAGGGGGTGTGCAGTACACTCCCATATTAGTGAAGACCAGATCCAGTATGAATGCACCCCTGGTCGGTGTATTGACTATCTGGTCCCGGGAGTTTGTGTTTACAAAATCCAGGAATCTCTGTGCCGAGCCATGTCAGACCCAGAGCTGTTGGACATGCTACACTTAAAGAAATCCCAATCCCTCAGAGCCACACACTCCAGGGATCTAAACCTTGTCATCACAATGAACAAAACATGCTGGAGGGATAGGTTCCTGACCCAGAGACTCCCCAGACTCTGGAATAGACTGCCCACACATGTCAAGCAGAGTGCCTTCTTGGCCCTCTTCAAAAGGAACCTTGACGACTGGATGGGAGATAGGAAATTCACCCCAAGGATCACGTCAGTCGCCCTGCTAGACAGGGGTTCAGGGAAGTAAATAGTGTGGGAAGAAATAGCCAGGGAATTGTTATGGCTAGGCTTGTATAGGCCATACGGCTGATAGCCTAGTACCAACCTATGAACCTATGAACCTGTACATTTGGTGTCGTACAGGATTCCCAGTTAATAGTGGAGTAATTAAAGTCACCCATGAATATTCATTGTTTGTGGTATTTTGTCCGAGGACTGTATCATCTCTTGGTTTATAATAAATATTTAGCTTCAGATTCTCGGCTGGAGTGCGGGGAGTGCCTTCTGTGTGGAGTCTGCATGTCCTCCCCGCAGTTGGGTGACATTCAAAAGACATGCGTAAATGGGCGTGCCTTCGTTGAAGGTTGGACGTCAAGCTGGCACCTCGGCGTTCGTGAAAATCTACTGCCAATCATTAGCGGACCGGAGTTCCGCTGTGGCGACCCCTAACCAGGAAAAAGCCGAAAGAAAAACAACATTTAGTTTCACTTTCCAGCACATGGGGACGGGGGTCAGTGGCATTCTATTGTTATTTTGTTTGATTTAAATGCCTTTGCATAGATTTCTTTATTTCTTTCCTTGTCAATCAACTTGCAAAAACTCCTGTTGCAGTTTTATTACGGTTCAAACATTACATTGTGATATACACTGGACATTTATGTTATTTTTACATTATTCCATATTACTATAATATGTATAAATCTTTTAGGAATTAGTTGTTTTTAGACTATTTGCCAAGTCATTGAATTAATAGCAAATGTAATGTTCTTCTGATCTCTGTCCCATATATGTAACTTGACTAAACACAGAGACTGTTGACATGAAGTCACAGTGCAGGAAGCTGGCAAACTCTCTGTTGCTTTTGTTTACCTCCCATATAAAGGCATGGGAAGAAATAGTGCACAGAAAGGCAGGTCAGTCAGAAGAGTTCCTATGGTTTCCCATATGTTTGTGAGCTGAGAAATTTGGGAATGGGGGAGGAGACTGCTTAAGAACAATTTTCCCACACACACGAGATTCCCTCTGGGAAAAAAAAAGCTACATGCTTGGTCAAATATCATGCTTAAAGTTGGTTAGCTAGGGAGCATCTGCCATCACTTGACTTCACAAGAAACATGAAATGGACAACTCAGCAACTTCTTTAGTCTCAGCCTCACAGGGGTTTGCATATTTTACCACATACCCTGGAACCAAAAGTTGAGGAGTTGACTTTAGTTTCTTTTATTGCAGTTAGCTGCTGTACAAGTTCATTTATTTAGCTTTTTTTGCCTAAAAAACTGTGCCGAACGGTATTATTGTATTCAGCTTTGTATAATGTGTGTATATGTGTGTTTATATGCATAACTCTGTTTGCTAGGGGAATGGAACAGAAAAGAGAGACTGCTGTACTAAACTGTTAAAATGTTGTCAGTACTCTTAGTACATGGGAGAAATTTGGCATAGAAGAAAAAAAATTCAGTGCTCTTTTCAAGATCTGTCACGGGATTTTTAAGATCCACCTGAATAAGCAACCAAAGTAGCCAAGACCTCTATGCAACCCACTCCTTCTTTCCTGGAAGTAAAATCAGTATCCTAAGCAGAGATAAATTGTTGGACAGGAAAACTGGGGGACTATATTCTGAGGCATTTTGTATTGTTATACGGAGGTCATCTTACGAAGCAGCAAGCCATTGTAATCAGAAAGCACAATTCATTAGGGAAGGTGTTGGATGTCTGTTGTCCAGAGGCATGGCAGGGCATTTTAGGCAGCAGAGTGGGAAGACAATGCAAAAATAAGGCGTGTTACTGCAACACACACAGTCCATCACTGCTTCTGTAAAAGTGTGTGTCACATATTCATACACACAAAACTCTGCAACCATTGGCCAAGATGCAAAATATGTCACGTGATTTGTACAGTTTCCAACATTACCGTTTCACAGAACAAGTTTCAAAGTACAGGGTGCATTTACATGCACTCCCAACAAGTGACTTATTTAATCAAATGCATGATATGTCCCACCACAGGTTACATAGGAGAGACAGGCCAGTTACTCAGAACTAGGATGAATGCCCATAAACACAAGCTACTAATAAAATGAGTGCAAGCCAGTATCAGCACACTTTTCCCAGTTTGAGCATTCTGTATCAGATATGACCGTTACGGTTCCTAAAGGACATTTCCCCACACCGTTGGAAAGAAAAGTAATGGAGATCAAGTTCATTCAGTTGTTCAGTCTGACAGTCAGTGGTTTTATGAGATACTTTAATACCTAACATTTCCTTTTGAGCAGTTAACAGTGAATATAAATAAGATATACTGAAGAGAAATATTTTTTTTTCCTTTGGGTAATGAATGATTTGATGAATTTACTCTGAATTCGAAATGACAACTATTTCAGAGTATGAATAGTATCTGTTTAGATTACTGAGATCTATGTTATAGCACCTGTATTTAATTCATGACAAGAGAATATTTACTTTCACATAAGACAGCATTCTGGTCAGATTACTAGTAAGGATAAAATTAAAACTCAGGTAAGGCCTAAATGTTCAGACAGTTTTAAAATTGTAACAAAACTTTATCCAATTCAGCTGTTGTTCAGATCATACTTCTCAACTGTCCAGATTTTCACAGAATATCCAGACTTTTATCTCATATTTTTGGTCTCTTCTGCAGAAAATTTGTGGTGTTCTGACAGATCACTGAGGATTGACGTCACAGGGGATAATTGGCTAGGCTTAAAATGGCTTGCAAGGGCAGTTAGCCTAGTACTAATCTATGAACCTATGAACTAAATAATGAAATACATTTGAGTGTTAGACTTCATAACCTTCAGAAAATGCATGCTGCCACAAAATTGGTTATTCCCGCAACGTTCTAAGTTTGTAAAAGCAATATTTAAAATCTGTCCTTATTTTGGGCCTTTGGCCTTCATTATTTTTAGGCTTTGTCCAGATTTCTTGCTCTCAGAAGTTGAGAGATATGCTTGTACTAGGTAACAACACCATTTTGTTTTCTCTCTCCCTCTCTCTCTCTCTTTCTCCTTCTTTTTCTTTTTCTTTCTTTCTTTCTTTCTTTCTTTCTTTCTTTCTTTCTTTCTTTCTTTCTTTCTTTCTCTCAATTAGCTAAACATTGCCAGTTTAGTGTATTAACTGCATACAACAGCCATACATTCTAACCTTGTTTCTTATTCTCTTGGTAGTCCCTGCCTTTCTCATCACTGTAAACTGCACATTACTTCTAATTCATATTTTCTGTTAATCTCTATCTCACAAAGATTGCTTCTTTAGACAAACAGCTTACAAAGTATAACTGTTTGTTTTCCTTCTCCAGATTTTACTGATCTCCCTACACGTCTTTTGTTTTGAGATTTATTGTCTCATTAAATGTCAGAGCAGTTTCCATCTTCTCTGCACAGTGAACATTAACTGTAATGTAACTTGCCAAACTTTGATTGTATAGCATGTCTTGAAACACACACACACACACACACACACACACACACACACACACACACACACACACACACACACACACACACATGCACACTGTCTCTGAGGTGCAGCATGTTTTCCACCCTAGCATTTTTTCAAGATTTTTTTAGCCAATTAGAAATGAATAATGTACTTCTTTTCTATGCACAAATGAATTGACATGCATTATATTTAACATCAGTAATATAATAACTCCTGACAGAAGGTTCAAGTCAGCTGGAAAGCACGAGTAATTGCAAAACCTGTGTTGGTCCATTGAATGTTATTACATCACATCACATCTGTGTTCCAGTGACTTTGTGTTTTCTACTAGTGGACCAACAAGGCATTTTTTTTCATTTTTTTCTTATATTTATACAAAGGATGTGTTTACCTGAATTATTTTGTCAATAGCTAAATATGTCAAGTGTATATGTGCATAAGACAGTAAAACTTTTTAAGCACAGCATGATGTACTCCACGTGGTTCTGATTAATTAATTATTTGTTTGTTTATTTATTTATTTATTTATTTATTTATCTATTACAGCTTGTGATGGACAACACTGGGGCCTTACTTGTAAGGCATCCTGTAACTGCAAAAATGGAGCTTTGTGTGACCCTATGTCTGGAATCTGTATCTGTCCACCTGGATACCATGGCTCCTCGTGTGAAAAGCGCTGTGATTCGCGGACATATGGGAAGAACTGTCAGCTTCAGTGTCGGTGTGAGCAGGGTGCAGCTTGTCATCATGAGACCGGAGAATGCCACTGCCCTGAGAACTACATGGGAGCACTGTAAGTATACAACCACATAAAGAGAGAATGAATTGTCACAGATTGTAGCAATAATTAATTCCAATGCCCTGGACCAGCTCATTCTTACCCCCACTATAGGTAGCAACATCCTTGACCTGGTCATTACTAACATGGGCGACCATTGCTCTATACCAATAGCCAACTCCTCCCTGGTTAGATCCGACCACAAATTAATCACCATGGAAATCCACATCCCTTTCACCCCACCCCACCCGCAAAGGTAACCACCATGAAAAACTTCTCCAAAGCTTACTTTGGGCTCCTAAAAACAGAGGTGGCTAACTTCACAGCATCCATGCAATTGGAGAACAGCTGCATGATCACTGAATTATACACTAATCCCCTGTATGAACACGTACACAAATGCATGGATCTCGCCATACCCAACAGAACCAAGATGCTCTCCTCCAAAAAAGGAAGCCAATCTGGTGGTCTCCTGCAATAAACAAACTCTACAACAGAAGGAGGAATCTGATGCAAAATAAGGTGAAGTCCCAAGACTGGAAAAACTCCTTTAACAGCCACAACAAAAAGTTGAAATCCCTCATCAAATCCTCTAAAGCTAGCTATGAAAGCCTTCTATAGTTATGTAAAGAATCTCGATGGCAATACCCACATTTGCTCGGAGCTGTTGCACAATGGCATCTCCTATACCGAGCCAACAGATATTGCCAACATACTGGCCGACAGAATCAGTGCTGACTTTACCACTCTCTCTCCTCCCCAAAGGACCAATCACAATAGCAGCAGATTTCCAGTATTACTGCTGCACAGGTTAAAACAGCACTGTCCAAGGCCAAGAATACAGCTTCTATAGGACCTGACAATATCCCTGGCTGCGTTTTACATAAACTACAGAATGAACTGGCACCTCATCTGTGTGCCATGTTCAATCACAGCCTCATCTCAGGCTTTGTCCCTACCGAATTGTGCACTACTACAGTCATCCCTCTCCACAAAGGAGGAGCGACTACAGACCCTGGGAACTATTGCCCCATTAGCCTTACAAGTCTGATATGCAAAGCTATGGAACGCATCATCGTGGACCTAATAAACAAGGATATAGGGAATCTCCAAACTCTGGATCCCACACAGTTTGGTTTTGTGAAGGGTAAATCATGCCTGCTCAACCTAGTCGACTTCTTTGAGTCAGTCACCAGAGCTGTGGATGAAGGCAAGATGGTTCATACAACCTACCTTGATCTGGCCAAGGCCTTTGATACCATTCCCCATGCAGGAATGATAGAAAAACTCACTAAGCTAGGCATCAACCCCTATATCACTAGGTGGGTTGCTACCTGGCTCACAGATAGAACCCGCAGTCTGAAAGTAGCTGACTCCAAGTCAGACTGATGACCAGTCACAAGTGGATTCCTACAGGGTTCGGTCCTGGGTCCTCTCCTGTTTGGTATCTACTTCTCTGAAGTAAAGGCCAACACAAATTGACTCTGGCTGACAAAGTTCGCAGACAATTGCAAGTTGGGAGCCATACTTAACTCCCCAAGTGATGTTGACATCTTACAGGAAGGCCTCACTGAGACCAACGACTGGTGTCAGAACTATGGCCTTAAGCTCAATACCAAAAAATGTGTCATCATCCCCTTTGGGAAAAACCCAGTTCCAATGAATTATCACATTGATGGTAGTCCACTGAACACAGAAGGCATCATAAGAGATCTGGGAACACAGGTTGACAGCAACCTCTCTTTTGACCACCACATTGCCACTGTGGTGAGAAAGCCCTTCTATGTGGCACATCTCATTACTAAGGGTTTTGCATCCAGGAAGAAAGAAGTCAGTGTCTCCCTCTACTCTTCCCTCATTAGGCCAATCATCAAATACAATGCCCAATTTGGCATGTACCTCACTAGACACTTGCAACAACTGGAGAGGCCATAAAAGTACCTCACAAAGAGGATTCTAGGCCTTAAACACTTGTCCTATATGGACCGACTCAAAAAACTCCAACTATTCTCTGTCTCATATCACCTACTTAGAGGCGATCTCTGCTTGACTTACAAAGCCATGTCTGACCGAGCTCTGTCAGAAATGCTACATCTAAAGAAATCCCAATTCCTCCACACTACATGCTCCAGAGACCTCAACTTCATTACCACATTCAACAGAACAAGCTGGAGGGACAGGTTCATAACCCAGAGACTGCCCATGGTATGGAATAGACTTCCCATACATGTCAAGCAGAGTGCCTCACCTGCCTTCTTCAAGATAAATCTTGATGAATGGATGGGAAATAGAAAATTCACCCCGGGGATCACAACAGTGGCTCTACTCGACAGCAGCACTGGGAACTAAACTTGGGTGGCACGATGCCAGTGTAATCCTGTGGACTAGGTTTGTAAAGGCTCCAGGGTCATTAGCCTAGTACACACCTATGAATTTATGAACCTATAAGGCTCTTGGCTGACAAGATTAGGAGAAACAGCACCTACCAAAACAATGGGTTTGGATGGTAGTATATGAACATACAATATTGTAGACAAAAAGAAGATGGAAAGCCTATCATGTCTATCTGTCTGTGCAGCCATTTCCTATACAGCTGCCTTGATTTCACTGGTTCCTATTGCCCCCCTCCTTCCCACCAGACCTGCACATTGCCACTCACTTTGGCAGAGGCTTTCTTGGCCCAACCACCCATTCCATTAAGTAATTCATTTTCATCTCAGTCTGGAATTTGATATGCCCAGCCAGTCAGCCATGGCCCCTCCTTTGTAATACCCCTTTCAATCTTAGGAGTCAACTCATGACACCTCTGCGGGTCTTAGGCCTCAGCCTGGGCCATTGCTCATTCTTTAGTACATAATATTCTTTCTACTGGTTAAGAGCAGGACAGTTTAGTCTACATTTAAGTATACAACTGCCTGATACCAGAAGGAGAAATCAAACTTATCTACTCTGACGTGTATTCTTAAATGTCTCTTTGGATTCTCTTCTCTGGTAGTCTGTTCCATCAGACTGCAATCCTTTCTGGAAAGAAGTGCTTCTAGAGATCAAGGGAGTTGTTACTTCCTACAGTCTGCTTCCTGCCCTCCCACTCTGTCCCTTTTATACAGTATGGCCCTTTCTTGTCTCCCTCACTTGATCCAGTGCACCAGTAGCATGTCAGCAGTGTCTGTTCTATTCTTCTAATCTCTTATCACTTTTTCCATTCCATGCATCAGGCCAGATCCTGCATTATCAGCAGGAATGAAAGTTTTGTTTACTGCACTATTCACTGCTTTTCACAGGCCGTAAAGACTGACTAAATGAGAAAATGGCTGCATACGATCCCTGTTCACTATGTGATCTGTCCTGGCCCATTGGTGTTTTTCGACCCCTAGCTAGGCCTACTCCAGTGTCTATTACATGTCTCCCCCATGAGAAAACTAAGAATATAATATCCTGTTGATTCCTTCATCTCACATCCAAAGCTGATGGCACTTGTTTTAGTAATCAAATCCGAATCAACAGCAGTGGGGGCAGATAACCTGTCTCTGCACCATTTGTGTGGTCTTACATTTTCCATAATTTCAGCCACTCTTTTCTGAACCCCTTCCACCAATGTGACATCCTTCATTGGGTATTGCATTCTGAATGCCTCCAGAATTCCGGAATACGTTTCACTATTGGTAAGTATAATGTAAGGTTGACCTCTGGCTTCCTGAAGTCTGTGCATTAAGGAGTAGGCAATCAGCTTTCTAGTCATATTTATCACAGTTGAGCTGCACTTGGTGGGATCATGCAGCATAATAATTAACCCTGTGCTCTCTCTCTCAATATATCCTTCTTCCTTTTTTCCACTAAAAATGTACCTCAGTTCTCCAGTCATACATACAGAATCTTTTTGGATTTTCCGAGGTATACTAAAAAGTCTTTGGGCACTTCTTGCTGAAAGGCCTGATGATCCACATATCACTTCTCTGACCATACCATAAGCCTCTCCAGGTCCTTCTGCAGCACTTCTTCCAATGTGAGGTCATTTGTAGACAAGTTTACAATACTGTTGCAATGTTGAATGAAGGGAAAGGCAGCAAACATAGGATGGACAAATACTGGCTCATGATGGGCTCTCCTGGTTAGTGGCCACACACATGACACTCCTACCTACATGCTCTTAGATATCTTATGTGTCTACATGGCATGGACAGGAGGTTACTGCTAATGCTTTGCAACTTGTATACATTAAATCTGAATTCAAATACAGGTCTGTGTTCAAGTCTATCCGTAGGTGCATCAAAAACATTTCATAGATTATTCATATAATTATATACTCTAATAAAACATTTAAATACAGCATACAGTCTATCAATCTACTTTATATTGTACAAAGCAATCAAGATTTAAAATCAGGCTGTTTCAGACAATAAAAATGATGCTTGGAGAAATAAATACAAGTTAAGTGATTTCTTAAATCGCTGTAAAAAGATACAAAATGAAGATGAATTGGCAGGAAATTCTAGAGGTACGGATCAATAAAGGAGAAGAAATTTCTTACTGAATGTTTTAAATGAAGACTTGGATTTCCTAACAATTGTTTTTCTTTTGATTGAAGGAATCTAAAAGATTAAGAAGGTATAAGCAATTTATAGCACATCTACATAATATCTCCACACCCATTTTATGTGCACTCTACAATAATTTTGTCATATTTTGGAAATACAAGCAAAATAGCCATACACTAAGCTGTAAGCTATACAATAGTTAACTTTTCTTAGAAATTCTGTTATCCCTGCAGGAAGGAAGTCATTTATGACTTGCTAAAATTTATTTATGGTTTCATAGATTCACTTGTCAAGCTTACAACATAATGGTCTTCAAGAAGCTTTATTACCATAATTGCATGCTGGAATTTTCTACTTCCTGTAAAGTTTTTTATAACTTGCCATGGTACCTTTTAAGTCAATGAATGCTTGTTTCAGCCCGCCAACATCACAGACTGCTCTTACCTTATGAGTGCCACTTACTTCCCTAACAACATCAAACTGAACAGGATTTTCAGAACCAAATTTAACTATTTCTTTAGAAATCATATTATCACTATCACCAAAGAAGTCCAAAGCCAAAAGTAAAACTGTGTGTCATTTATAACACCAAGAACAGGGACAAATACATTAAAACATTCCATAGCAAATACGGTTATGTTGCTTGCAAATGAGAATGCAAGAAAATGCATTAAAGTCACAAATGCTGATTCAAATGCAATGCTTGTCTCTACATTTTAGAGAAATTTAACATACTTTTCTCTTAATGCTGTAGAATAATTAATTTAACAGTGTTATAATGTAGTCAAATATATAATACTATACTGCCCAATTAGTATGACTAGGTCTCACTGTTCATCTCATTGAGTCCCTCCCAGGATATCACTAGGAAATACCTCAAAGGCAAGGCTGAATTAAAAGCCCCCTATCACAGCAATGGTTCTGGTGTTACTTACTTGTTTGTCCTTCCTTCTGGATACTTTATTGGACTGTCAAAAACATTATGATGCTACATAATAGTACGCTTACAATCTTCCAAGGAAATATAACAAAGAATTAACTTTCAACAAACTTCACTGTTTTTTTTTCCCTCAACTGCTGTTAAGAAATAATACCTTTTGTAACCTCAGCTTGCATTATGTATTAATACTCTTCTTAAATATGTCGTACTGCGGTGGTGGTGCTGCAGTAGCGTTGTCGCCTCACAGTAAGACGTTGTCCTGTTCGATTCTCAGTTAGAGCGTCTTCTGTGTGGAGACATGCGTGAATGGGCGTACCTTCGTTGAAGGTTGTGCGTCAGGGCTGGCAACTCGGCACGTAAAAATCTACTGCCAATCATTAGCGGACCAGAGTTCTGTTGTGGCGACCCCTAACTGAGAAAAGCCGAGACAAGAGAGAGACTCTTCTTAAATATGTCAGTGGTGAAGTTAAGAATAAATTGTCAAAACCCAGATCACTGAGTTGCTAAAAGTCCCTGAGAAAAGACTTCTCAAAATTTGCTAAAACTAGTTTCTTCAACACTATACTAACTTTTGAGAGTATAAACCCCCTTCTAGAGTACTTATAATAATTTACAAGATTATTGTATCATGAAAAAATCAAAATAATTAGACTATTTGCAATACTCACGTGTTTTCCTTTCTGCAAGATAAGAATACTTTCACAAAATAATTATTTGCAAATGACTGACTATCGAAATATGATTTCTTCCTTCCATTTTATGAAAAGAATTCTTTAACAGCATTCTAGCTAGATGATCCAGAAAAGGAAACAGCAATATCTGTATATATCAAACAGGGCTTTTATGCATTCCAATGCTGTCTCCTTTCATTTATTTTATTAGTATATGTATTATTCAAACGGTGTGCTTCCTATGTTCTGTTTCTATATCTTCTAGTGTATATATTGTCAGTCTCTTCCAGTGTATTGCATATTCTTCATTTGTATTATGATAGTTTGTTGTAACAACTTGTGACTGGAGATGAGCCTAAGTGGTCCAGTCTAGTTACCTTAAGATAAAACACACTATAACTTACAAACTGTAGGATTATTTATTTGCCTGCTTGCAAGAAAAGTGCTTCCTCTTCACACTTGGAGAAGTTTGGCTGTTACGAAGGATACTGTTTTTTACTGTGCCCCATTTTTCTGCACATTTTTGTATTATATATGTTTACCCTTGCCATATGCACAAGTCATGGCTGAAAATTGTCTTTTAGGTCTGTATATGTGATAGTCAGAGGATCAGTGCATTTCTCAACAACAAAGCAATGTTAGAATTTACATCATTAGGTACAGCAGATGTGAACAAGTTTTAACATTACACGAAAAATCACATATTTCTAATTTTCAGTTTATTCCATTTTAACATTGCATTGCTTATGCAAAAAAGTTTTATTTTCTTTCTTTTTGTTAGCTATTTTATGTGAATGAGAAGTGGTCATAGCATCGCATGTGGTAGCTAATGGCTTTCATTTTGATTTCATTTCAGGTGCCAGACCAGCTGTTCAGCCAATTCCTCCAAGAGTGCTTGTTCAACATACTGCCGATGTCAGAATGGAGGAACTTGTCTATTATCCATTAAATGTGACTGTCCTGCTGGTTGGATGGTATGATCAGAACAAAAAATATTCATATAATGTATAAATAAATGCTCTCTACTTAACAGAATGTTTCCAGTTAAGGATTCTAAATTTAGATAACAATATTTCTATCCAGAATGATGTAGACATGCTGCCCCTCCAATTTTTGTAGTAAGATTGATATTATATTATAGGCACAAATGAAAAGACCTGCAGGAAAATTTAGAAATTTCAATAAGCTCCACAAACTGATGGTTGGATGCAGTTACTTAATACCCTGCTGTATAATAGACCATTTAGAAGCTGTATGAAACTGGATACTCACTCAGTAGCCATTGGGTCTCAGCGGCTCCCTTCTCCAGTTTAAGCAGATTCATCTTTCTTAACTACAGGTTAGCCATAGAATTTAGTAGACTGAAGCATGAACCACTAAGCAGCCAGCACACCTACAAAGAATTTAGAGTCAATAGCCTAATACATGTTTTTGGGAGGTGAGAGGAAACTGAAGTGCATGGAGAAAACCCATACAAACACAGGAAGGACATGCAGACTCTGCACAAAATGCATCCCAACCAAGAACCAAACCAGAGAGCGTCCTGCTGGGAGGTATCAGTGCTACCCACTGTGTCATTGTGCACCTCTATAGTGCTTAAAATAGCAATATTTATTCTTCTGGCTTTTTCCCGGTTAGGGGTCGCCACAGCGGATCGCCTTGTCCGCACATTAAATGGCAGTGGAGTTTTACAGTGTCGAGTTGCCAGCCCGGCGCCCAACCTTCCACAGAAGGCACACTCACACGCACACCTAGGGCCAATTTAGAGTGTCCAATCCACCTACCGCATGTCTTTGGGATGTGGGAGGAAACCGGAGCACCCGGAGGAAACCCGCGCGACCACAGGGAGGACATGCAGACTCCGCACAGAAGGCACCCCAGCCGAGGATCGAACCGAGGATTGAACCAGGGAACCTCTTGCTGTGAGGCAGCAATGCTAACTACTGCACCACCGTGGCCGCCCAAAATAGCAATATTTATTATGTAGAATAAATTTGCTATGTTCTATCACCAGCACAGGTTAATATTTGTCACTGATGAATACATGTTAACAAATGTTATAGACATGGTAAAATTAATTAAAAAAATAACCACTGATACTAGTTCAAAAATGTATGCCATTTTTGCTATTGAAAATGTGTACCTTAAATAACAGTAAGTTACAGTCGTCATCTTCAACACTAGTGTTAAGATTTTCAACCAGACCTGCAAAACAGAGATAAAAATGTGATATTGCAATAATTTGGCCTGTGGCATTTCTAAACATTTTTAATAGTACTGATGCTGTATGGAATCTGGATATTACTGTCAAACAGAGCACTTAATTTTCTAACAATACCATTTAGTTAGTTATCTAATCATTTATTTATTTGTTTATTTATTTACTGTTTGGTAACCGGGTGGGTGTACTGGTTGACAGACCTTCTTCAGCCATAATTTAGGCTGTAAAGATCAGGTTATATATCAGTATAAATAGCATGCATTCAGTATGCATTTGGTAAAATATTTACAGTACAATTTAGATTTAAGACAATAT
Source organism: Protopterus annectens (assembly GCF_019279795.1). Classification (NCBI taxonomy): domain Eukaryota; kingdom Metazoa; phylum Chordata; order Ceratodontiformes; family Protopteridae; genus Protopterus; species Protopterus annectens. Next base: position 336,618,935 of record NC_056741.1, on the reverse strand, counting down.
AGACAAGAGAAAAAACATTTAGTGATGCTGCAGCAGGGAAAATGTATAGGTTCATAGGTTCCTAGGTACGTGTATTAGGCTAACGACTACTGGGGCCTGTTTAGGCCTAGCTAAGCAGTCCAAATCTCTGATAAGTTCTGGTACCCTTCATAAGTCTAAGCAGGGGCTTGGAAGCTGAAATATTTACAAGCAGGGGTGTGGAAGATTAACCATTTACACGCTGCCTGTTTCCATTAGAGACATATGTGCCAAACCAGGGATGAATTTGGTGTTCCCCATGCAATAGTCTGAGGTACACTTGAATTGGGTTAAGGAGAAACTCTGCTTCACATGGATGGGGACTCTGTTCAAGAGAAGGGGTAGTCTCTGGGATACATACCTGTCTGTCCAGCAGGTCCTATTTATATCGTAGGCAAGGTTTAAGTCTTTAGAACAGGTAATTAGAGTGCTGTTAGATGTTCTTCTTGTTTCACTGTTGCAGTCATCACACTTGGGTTATCTGCCTGCAGGTAGCCCTCTGTCAGCCCGAATACCAGAGACTTAGTATTGCTGCGTCAGTTGCTGTTGCTCCAGGACTGACATCAGGTCGTCAGGGGTATAAAAACAGGCAGCTGACACCATTACATCAGTCTTTCTTGCCGAGGAGCCCGAAGCAGAAGCAATTCGCACGAATGCCGGTTGGCCGCTACCTAAGTTTTTCATTCCGAATTGAAGGTGAAGTCTTATAAAGCTAAGTACCCCGCTGGGGATCCATTTTACTTGCTCTAACCAATGTCAGAAAAAGTAAACAATTGCCTTGCCTGTAGAAAGCAAATACCACACAGAGATTTTCATTCCTATTGTGTCACCTGTTTAGGTCTTGAGCACAACGTACCTCACTGTCAGTTTAGTGCTTTGTTCAATGCCAGAACTATTAGGCGTCAGGCCCGTATTGTAGCAAATTATTTTTGCTTACAACCCACGCATTCCGTTATGGCTTTGGTAAGCAAACCGACTACCGATCTCCAGAAAAATGAAAGGATAAAGACAGACCGCACAGGTCAAAAACTACCAAAGACACTACGGTTAAACCAATTGTCGGTTCGCTGGTTCACAGTGAGGCACTTTCGCAGCCCCTGATGCCTACAACTATGGATTCGCAGGCCGCTACCGAGACCTGTTCAGAGTTTGGTATGCCACGAGACTCTTCTATGACTAAGAAACCTGCGGATGTCTCTACCTTGGGTGGGTCCGGAGCCGCTGAGCAGGCACTGGCTTCTGAGGACATTCATCTTATTACCGACACTAGACACAATCCGACAACTACTACCGCGTCTTCTGTTCTCTCAAAAACTATCGAGTTTCTAAGGCCAAGAGTACGAGCTATGCCTAAAAACCAATGACCCAATCTAAAGCACCTGCTTCCTTGCCTCAATCTCAAATGCTTAAAATGGCAGAAGACCTGATCATGCTGATTAGGGGAAGCCAGCCTTCCCCTGCTAAGAGAAAAAGGGACTTGTCCGCATCAGCTTTAACTGACCAAGAGTTCGAAGACTCTGACGTTTCTGAATATGAAGACATGCCTTTATCTGCTTATGAAGATTCAGATGCAGAGGAATCCATTCACTCTGCTTCCCCTCTAGAGGATCTTTCCTTTAGTGAAACCCTTCATACTCTAAGAGAGCATTTCCACTGGCAATACCAGGATTATCCTCAGTCCAAAAAGAGACTCGGAGAAATTTTAGATTTGCCACAACATAGACCCTTAGCTATCCCTCCTGTTCTGGAGGTTGTGGATGATGTCTTTATGGAATCCAGTCTGACTCCTGATACTTTACCCCCTGCTCCTAGGAAACCAGGCAGGTACTACAGAGTTCCTGACTCTCACAAATTTATTTTCTAAAAATATTACTGCTGACACAGAGGTCATTTCCCAAGGGCCTAAAGGTATAAAGGCAACTACAGCTAAGAATCCCACCCCTTCGGACAGGGATTCCCGAGCTTTAGACAGATGGGGTAAAAAAGTATATACCTCTGCAACTCTAGCCATTAGGGCATTGAATTGCCAGTTTCACGTGCTGAAATACCAGTAACATATTATGGAACTTATTAAGCAAAAATTATCTACCTTTACAGACTGTGCAGAAAATAAAGAATTACAGAAGCTTATGCATTCTGCAAGCCAAGTCAGCAAGCATACCTTGCAATGTGGGTTTGACGCCCTAGAAGCATCTTGCAGGGCAGCAGTCACTGGTTCTGTACTGAGAAGGCATGCTTGGCTTAAGGAACAGACCTTGCCAGATCATATCAAATCAAAACTACTAGACACTCCTTTGAATAAAGGCAGTTTGTTTGGTACCAAAGCAGAAGAGGTTCTAAAAAAGATGGAATAAAAAGTTAAGTCTATGCAGACAGTCAAAGATTTTTTGCAGGTGCAGCCTCCTAGATTCAGTAGGCATTGCCCCTCAAAACATTGGTCCTTTCCTGTCCCCTCAAGGCCATCTCAAACTAGACCCAGGGGAAACAGACCCCCCCCCAGATTGCAGAGATCTAAGCAATGGAGTACCTCCACTTTTAAAACAGTGAGTGCTAAGCCACCCCCTTATGGAAAGAATTCACAATGATTGTCAACCCCACCTCTGCCCTATTGCTTGTGCCCCTAGGAGGAAAGCTTGCCCACCATGCAAAAAGCTGGACCTCCATCACCAAAGACAGATAGGTCCTCAAAATTGTATCCCAGGGGTACAAATTTTACTTCCACACACTGCAAACCCTGAAAGGGTTCCCAGATCTTCCTCCAAACCAGTGGGCAGAAGCACAAAACCAAGTTTAATCCCTGCTCTCCATAAGGGCAATTCAGCATGTTCCTGCAGAACAGATAGGTCAAGGGTTTTATTCCAGACTTTTCCTGGTACTAAGAAAAGGGGGCACTTGGCGCTCAATCCCAGATCTTTCCATTCTAAACACCTTCCTGGTGGTACCAAAATTCAAAATGCTCACCCTTCAGCAGCTTCTTCCTGTGCTGACCAAAGAGGCCTGGCTAGTCACCCTAGACCTAAAAGAAGTCTATCTGCACATCTCTGTCACAGAATCATGCAGGAAATATCTACGTTTCAGGGCAGGATCTATGCATTATCAGTTCTCTGCACTTCCCCTTGACTTATCCACTGCTCCCAGTGTCTTTACAAAATGCCTGGCTCCAGCCATTGCCTATTGCAGACAAAGAAGCATTCAAATATAGCCTTACTTGGATGACTGCCTGATTCAGGCAGACAGTCAGGAAAAGCTGATGCAGCATCTGACATTTGTAAAGAACCTTCTAACCTCCCTGAGGTACACTATCAACAAAAAGAAATCAAAACTAGTACCCAGTCTAAATATTGTATTCCTGGGAGCAAGCTTGGACACAGCCTCCCAGATGGCATTTTTTACTCCAGACAAACAAGCCTATCTAACAGGCTACTTCACTCAAATGGCCACCAGACCCCAGCTATTTGCAAGGAAAATCCTGCTGGCTCTAGGGTTCATGACCTCTTGCATTCTACTAATTCCATATGCCAGACTGCATATGAGGAAACTTCAGTGGTACTTAAAAAGTCTTTGGTGCCAACTTTCTCAGGACCTGGAAATCACCATACCTATCATACCTTGTCTAAGGACAAAGTTTCTTTGGTGGGAAGCAGCATGCAACCACTACAAGGGGCTTCCCTTTACACAACCCCATGCTGCCCAGACCCTAACCACAGATGCATCAGACTATGCCTGGGGGGCACATCTGGGAGACAAGTGCATTCAGGGCCACTGGAGCCCATCTCAACTTTAGCTGCACATCAACCAAAAAAAGATGCTAGCTGTTCAGCATGCTCTGACAGCTTTCAGATTCCTTGTATCACCTGGACCCCTGCTAATAAAAACAAACAACACCTCAGTTATGTGGTGCATCAACAAGTAGGGGGAACTTACTCTTACCCACTCTGCAGGCTAGCCATGACACTGTGGAATATGGCACTGGACATGCAGATCCAGCTGCAAGCTCAGTTCCTGCCAGGCAAACTAAACTCTCTGGCAGATGACTTAAGCAGAAATCTCCTAGATCCACACAAGTGGAAATTAAATCCTAGCACTTTCAGACTGTTAACCCAGAAATGGGAGATACCAGAGGAAGACCTTTTTGCCTTTCCCTACAATCACCAGATCAGCAAATTCTGCACCAGGACACCACACCGCAGAGCATGGAAAGTAGATACCCTATCCTTCCAGTTAGTAAACCTCTCAATTTATGTCTTTCCCCCTCTGCCTCTTCTTGGAAGAATACTACTCAAGATAAGACAGGACAGACCAAGGGCAATCCTGATCACCCCAGAATGGCCACGCCAGCACTGGTACCCACTACTGCGCAGCCTATCATGGGTGCCACCATGACATCTACCTCAGATGCCAACCCTCCTCACACAGCAGGAGGGACAGATCCTGCATCTGCAACTGCAAACCCTGAACCTTGCAGCCTGGATTATTCCTTGAACTCTCTCCCAGTGACTAGCCTAAGCAAATAGGTACTGGACATCATTCTGGAAGCCAGAAGACCCAGTACAAGGAAATCATATGCTGATAAGTGGAAAAGGTATTGTTCCTGGATTCAAGTCTAAAGGAGCAGACACTGCTCTGCCCTCCTTACCTCTAATCCTGGATTACCTAGCAGATCTACTCCACAGAGGCCTTTCCTTCTCTTCCATTAAGATCCATGCTTCTGCCATCTCAGCTTATTACAGCACTGATCCACCTCTCCTCCCACCCTCTCATCAAACAGCTCCTGAGAGGGGCCAACAATATAAGGCCACCAAGGAGAGCACCCACCTCAGCTTGGGACTTTAACTTTGTACTGGAAAAGCTCACCCCCCCCCCCTTTGAACCTACAGTGTCAGCAGAATTAAAATTCCTCTCTTGGAAAACAGCCTTGCTTCTGGCCATCACTTCAGCTAGAAGAGTGTCTGAGCTACAAGCACTTATGGCTGTGGAACCCTTCATTATTTTTCATGCTGACAGTGTCTCCCTCAGAACTAACCCTACTTTTGTGCCTAAAGTGGTGTCCAGTGTAGCTCTCAGCCAATCTATCCATTTGCCTACCTTCTTTCCCAATCCTCAAAATAAAGGGGGAAAGGATCCTGCACTCTTTAGATGTGCACAGGCAGCTCAGATTCTACCTTGACAGGACTAAGCCATTCAGAAAATCTGACCAACTACTACTCAGCTTTGCACCTGGGGCAGAGGGCAAGTCCATATCTAAACAAGCTATTTCCAAATGGATAGCACACTATATCAATTTCTATTACAAACAGCATGGGAAACCACCTCAGGGGGTCAGAACACATTCCACCAGGGCAACCTCTACCTCTACAGCATTCCTCAGAGGAGTCCCTACCAGGGACATTCTGGAAGCTGCTATCTGGAGTTCTATTCATACCTTCACCAAGCATTACCACCTGCCTCTCTTTTCCAAATCCAGGGCGGGCTCTGCAACAGCAGTCCTGCAGGGCATACTAGCCAGCCCCAACTCTTCTTGACTGCCTCCACCCATTCTTCAGCTTTGGGAATCAACCCAAGTGTGATGACTGCAACAGTGTTTGAGTGTATTCACTGCTGCAGTCCTGGTTTCCCACCCTCCAGCCCCCGTCTCTCTCTCTCTCTCTCTCTCTCCCCACCCCCCCCCACCCCCACTTCTCTAAATGTATTACTAAGCTATTGGCATTTACTTTTTACTGGGTGTGTTTTTTTTCGACTATAACTTAGCTCCCTATTTGGGGGCCCCTGACATTTGGGGCAAGAAAAACTGATGTAATGGCATTGGCTGCCTGTTTTTATACCCATGGCGACCTGATGTCAATCCTGGAGTGACAGCAACTGACGCAGAAATATTAAGTCTCTGGTATTCAGGCCGACTGCAGGCAGATAACCCAAGTGTGATGCCTGCAACAGTGAATACACTCAAACATCTACATTTATGGTAAGTGTACACAACTGTACTTTTTGTAGACATGCAGGAGATCCATCAGGGTGGGGGTCCAGCAATGTATGTAAGGCATATATTTCCTCTCAACAGACTAAAGGAGAAAAAATACAGGGATAGGGCCTTGAGGTGGTCTGCATATGATATGTTACTTATGCCCTATATTCTTTTAGTGAGGAATCTTTGTGCATCCTTCCAATTGTTGGATGTGCCTGGTCAGGTACATACAAAAGGGGACATTGTACTCAATGATAGGTCTGATGAATGACAAATACAGTGGAACAATGACCTCCTTGGACCAAGATGCCATACCTTTGTTTATAAGTTGCACAACATAGAATGATTTCCTCATATGATAGTCAGTTGCTAGACTACTGCCTACTTTTATCCACAAATCCCTGACTGCTGGGTCAACTTTTAGGGGTGTGTTCTCAAAATGATAGTTACAAGAGGTGGATGACTTCCCAAAGGATACTATTATGTATTTCATGGCTCTGACACCAGTTATTTGTCTGTGTCAGCTCTTTCTGAAGAACATTAGTGTCAGAGGGAGATTCTATGACTACTCCTAATTTGCAGTCAACTGCAAATTTGGTCAACCAGAGGCTCTTAACATTGGCCTTGACTTCAAAGAAGTAGATATCAAAAAGGAGTGGTCCCAGGACCAATCCCTGAGGGACCCACCTAGTTACTGGTCTCTTTGTAGAGGTGAACTCCCCAATTCTAACTTCCTAGATTCTGTCTGCGAGCCAGCTAGCCATCCACTGGGTGACATAAGGGTTTACATCTAAACTTCTAAGTTTGCCAACAATGCCTAAGTAGGGTATTGTGTCAAACACCTTGGCCAGGTCAGTGTAAGCAGTGTGAGCCATTTTGCCCTAATACATTGGTTTGATGACCTTCACAAAGAAGTCCATCAGGTAGAGTAGGCATGACCTACCATTGACAAAACCAAACTGGGTTGGATCCAGTGTCTGGTGGTTTCCTAAGTAATTACTGATTATTTCCATGATAATTCTTAACTTAGCTTTGCATGTGACATTAGTGAGACTTTTGTGTCTGTAGTATCCAGGGTCTGTAGATAGCCCACCTTTGTGCAGAGGGATGACAATTGCTGTTCTTCATTCATGAGGCATGAAGCATGTTTGGAGACTACAGTTAAATAGTGATTCCAGAGGGCCTGATAGGTCATGTTTCATGCTATTTACAAGGCAGCCTGGGATATTGTCTGGGCCCAATGATGCAGTTTTCTTAGCCTTAGTGAGAACATTGAAGAATCTGTCGCCTTGTGATAGTGCAGGGCTTTATATTTGATAGTACTTCTGAGGGGATTCTGGGGGGAGAAAGGGGTACAGTTAGAGCTGAATTTGTCTGCCAGGAGGATTGCTATAACTTCTGGCTCAGTATAGTTGACTCTCTTAACAATGAGCTATGCACACAATTGTGTACTGCCTTTGAGGTTGCAGACATTGCTAAAGAATACCTTGTGGTTTAACTTGGCCTGGGAGGCCAAATTTACCTCACATTTGACTTTGGTAGACTTTATTTGTCCTCTAGGTTGTTTGTTTAGTTTGATGAGATCACTTTTATCCTGCTGGGTGCTATACCTCCTAATTTTTGCCATGATTTTCTTCCTTCTGTTATACAGCTTATTGATGTGATTCTACCAGGGTGGCTTGTTTTTTGAGTCAGTTCTGTACTTATTCCTGATGGGAACAGCTGCCTTTATGCAGCTGTTAACATGTTTCTTTAGGGTTTTTGTGAACACTTCCGTGTAGGCAACATTGTTCTCAGGGTTTGGGAGGGGGGCTTGAAATTTTAGCAAGTTATCACTTAAAAAAAGTAAGAAGGTAGCCTTAATGTAGTTCCTGAACATTCCAGGTGTTATTTTTATGTCAGTGGAAATCATTTTATTGTCTGACCTTACCAGAGAGGATATGACAATAGGGGGTATGCAGCACTCTCCCATATTAGTGAGGACCAGATCTGGTATATCTGTGCCCCTGGTCAATGTGTTGACAATCTGGTCCAGTGAGTTTGTGTTCACAAAATCCAGGAATCTCTGTGCCTGCATGTTTGGTGTCATATATAATTCCCAGTTAATAGTGGGATAATTCAAGTCACCCATGTATATGGCATTTGGTTGGATGGTGAGTGTTTCCAGTAAGCTTAAATATGTGTTATGGGACTCCTGGGCATAGATGGGGACATATAGTTTGCAAGGAAGTGGATTTTATTTAAGATGATTTGAATGTAGAGAACATGTATAGGTTTAAAACATGGATGCCACACCAGTGTTATAATTAGCAGAGATCTATCACCACCAATGTTGTAATTTACTGGAAGTTGAAAACACGAAGACCACTGTCTCATAGCCAGGGACTTGGATATCTTGTAGCTCACACAGCCTGTTGCTGATGCTCGAACTTGACTATATGCTCAGGTGAGGTGAAACAGCAGCACAGAGAGAGTGGAGCTGCTGCTCCTCATGTAAACACGGTAGCAGAATTCAGGTAAAATAACTGTGACAGGTGTGCAGAGGGATTGGAAGGGGGATGGGAGTGTTGGTTAGGGTTGCAGGCAGTGATTGGAAGGGAGACTTACATCTAGGCAGTGTGGGGGGGGGGGTAGGTTTAGGGAAAATGAAGGATGTTTATGGTTAAGGAGCCAGAGATTATTTTTAGGTCAGGTATATTTTTACAAATGTAATTTGAAAATATACACACATCATAGTAAATTTGTAATAGACTGACAGGTGTTCTTTTGATTTATTACTACAGTTTTACTTGGGTTATTATAAGATACTTTAACATAATACATTTTGTAAAAGCATTGCAGTGATTGCTCAACTGGAACAAGAAACATGAGGTGCAGGTATACATGACAGGTGGCGTGACACTGACTTTAGCCCACATCCATAAAACAATTATATTCATAGTCTTGAAAAAGATAGACCTTTAACTTAGGCAGATACCCAGAGATGACTGATTGTGCAGAGCATTTGGAAGCCAGTTCCAAGTGGTAGAGAGCTCTCTCACTATTACTAGGCCAAAGAGTAGTCTGCTTAAAATGATAGCATCAATATTGTTTTTCAAGGATTAATGGGTGCTTTAACTGAAAGCGTAGATAAAAAAAGAGGAAAAAAAGTACTGGAGTTTTATGATGTCAGAAAGCAGGGTAATTAGGAGTAGAGAGTCTCTCCCTGGATACTGGTAGCAAATGTGTGCTTTAGATCAGTTCATAATAATGGGTGATTATTAGCGAGGGGGTAGGTGTAGAGAAAGGGAAGGGAGTTTAAGGTTAGGGAGTATGAGGGGAGTTTACATTTAGGGGGAGTAGAGTTTTAGGTTTCATAAGTGATCAGGGACTTCAGATTTAATTAACAGAAGGAGAGTAGGAGAGTACTATAGTTAGGGTAACTGCCTAAGTGGGAGTTTTAGCATTAGAGTTAGGTCTCTTGTAGAGCTATGCAGTCATGTAGGGTTGGGCGGTACAAGGACAAGGTAATTAAGCTAGACTGGGCTACTGCGACTTAGAATACTTGCCATTTAGAATAAGTGAGTCGTGAACCGACTCTAAACTGGTTACAAGTGGCGTCCCCCAGGGCTCAGTCCTAGGACCCCTCCTGTTCAATATATACTTCGCAGATGTACAGGCAAACACAGGAGGACTATGGTGGACCAAGTTCGCAAACGACTGCAAACTAGGGGCCATAATTGACTCTCTGGCTGATACACGCATCTTCCAAAAGGGTCTCACTGAGACGGATACCTGGTGTCAAAATCATGGCCTCAAGCTAAATGACAAAAAGTGCATAGTCATCCCCCTTTGGAAAAACAAAGTACCCACAAACTACCACATAGGTGGTAGTCCCCTAAATACAGAAAATGTAATAAGGGATCTGGGGACCCAAGTAGATAGTAATCTCTCCTTTGATAATCATATTGCCAAGGTGGTTAGAAAATCCTTCTATGTGGCCCATCTAATCACAAAAGGGTTCGCATCTTGAACAAAAGAGGTTATTGTGCCCCTCTACTCATCACTCATCAGACCCATCATAGAGTACAACTCCCCATTTGGGATGTACCTTACAAGACACTTGCAACAGCTGGAAAGACCACAGAAGTACCTCACCAAGAGGATTACCGGCCTCATGCAGATGCCCTATGCAGACCGACAGAAGAAACTCCAGCTGTACTCAGTTGCATACCGCCTGCTCAGAGGTGATCCCTGCCTGACATACAAGGCCATGTCAACCCAGAATTGATGGACATGCTCCACCTAAAAAAAAAAACAAATCCCCTAGGGCCACATGCTCCAGGGATCTAAACCTCACCACAACGATAAATTGGGCATGCTGGAGGGATAGATTCCTGTCCCAGATACTCCCCATGCTTTGGAACAAGATTCCAATCTACATTAGGCAGAGCCTCTCACTAACACTCTTCAGGAGAAACCTTAACAAGTAGATGGGAAACAGAAAATTTACTCCGGGGATCACTGTAGTGGCTCTGCTGGACAGAGGCGCAGGGAACTAATGGCTCTGCTGGACAGAGGCACAGGGAACTAATATAAGGGGGAGGCGAAAGCCAACACATTCTGGCTAGGCTTATAAATGCCCTCTGGCAGATAGCCTAGTACTTACCTATGAACTACTAGCACCTGACCACTTGTAGAAGATGCCTGCAATGTTTAGGTTTCAGTTGAAAATGGCAATCAAAAGCAGTATTTCTATTTAAGTCAAATGATACAAAAGCTCATCAGACTCTGTTAATTATTATATGTGTCATATGTAACCAATAATGAATCGACAATAGTGTGGGTAAAATGGGCATTAAAGCATGTTTGTAAACAGCCAAGTTTGCCAACTATATTGTTATGGAACGTGTTCCTAATGGGGATCCTCACTGATTTTAGCAGAACATATGCAAAGAATAGTTTAATTCTATGATAAACTTTATCTAAAAATATGGAAGATCCCCTTTTATTCATGTATTCAGTTATTTCTTCCATCAACAATTTACAGTGCTGGTGATAAGGAGGAGGAATAGAATAACTAGGAAACTTAATATTAATTTATTAGGTGTGTGTGTGTGTGTGTGTGTGTGTGTGTGTGTGTGTGTGTGTGTGTGTGTGTGTGTGTGTGTGTGTGTGTGTGTGTGTGTATATATGTACATATGTATGTATGTATGTATATATATATATATATATATATATATATATATATATATATATATGTGTGTGTGTGTGTGTGTGTGTGTGTGTGTGTGTGTGTGTGTGTGTGTGTGTGTGTGTTTGTGTGTGTGTCTGTATATACACACATTTATATATGGTTGTAGTTGACAAGAGCAAATGCTCACATGATCAACACTTTTTACTACTGTAAAAAATAAAAAAAGCGAATACTCATGTAAATGAGCATTCTGTTAATGGAGTTTTTGCCACCAGCCTTTTGGTTTGTATCTTGTTGCAGCAGATTAAGGTAATATGCCCTTTCCCCTCTATTGTGAGATCTCGGAGTTAGAATATATAATTAGTAGGGGGTGTGGGGTTGCAGTCCCCCACATGTGGGGTACAGGAGGGTTTGTCCTTCAGCAAAAAAATAATAGTTTACTGATATTTGATTATTTTACAGTTCAATGTAAAATGACCACTTTGTGTTCGCTGTTACAATAATTTGCAATTTGATCATATATATATATATATATATATATATATATATATATATATATATGTGTGTGTGTATATATATATATATATATATATATATATATATATATATATATATATATATATATATATATATACAGAAAGAGAGAGAGAGAGATGTGTGTGTCTCTGTATATGTCTGGTTTCTTCAAGTTGTAGGTTTGCCATACTCATTGAAATAAAACCACCAAACTGATCCTAGTAAACCTAGGGAAAATGTCGTTAATATGAATCCAACAGAGAAAGCAAGTCTGTTAATGCTTGTTTCCAGGATTCCTGGATTCCATGTATATATAACATTGTCATCTTATTGAGAAAGATTGTAAATGACAGCAATTACAACTGGCCAGGCATCAGTCACCCTCCACATGTGTCAACACTACTAAGTAATGCACTGTTGTGCAATTGGTGAGACTGCAAGTGAGGCACTGCTTAGATGATCCTGCTATTCTGCTCTGTTCCACCTGCCACTGAAACAATGTGTTACTGTCAGTACAAGCTCAGCCAATACAATAGCTGTGAAAGACATGGTCAGCACAGCTTAAGTCCTCACTGCCTCATTTGTAAATACTTCAACACTTCCCAACGTAAACAGAAAATGCAACATTACTGCATGTGAGAGAATTATAACTCAAACGTTAATTTATTCAAAGTTTAAACCTGTGCATGGAAATTGCTTAAAATAAGCTACATTGTCTGTTTGCCATGTGTATATCAGTTATTTAGAAAAATGTGTGTTAAAGTCAGTTCCATGACCATGTATTCCAGTAATACATATTTCTGATTATAAGCTAGTATCCTGTTTAAGTTTATAAAGATTTAGATATTTCTGTGAACAAGCTTTTGCATAGGGTATTATAAAGGAAAACATGAAGAAATGTATTCGGTTATATTTATAGTGTATCAGGTGCTGGATGTCGCCTCTATTATAACATGTTCTCTCAAATTCTACACTACTGAATATGTCCTCACAGTGCACAGAAATACAACAAACAAGTAGACACACTCAAAGTCCATTGTCTCCTTAGTTTTGGGATTGTAGCAAAGAGACAACAAGGGAGAACAGCTGAAGGGTATAAGGCATGCATTAATGGAATTTCTAAAATAAGTAAGTGAGGATCCATTTCATGCAGTCTTCCTCTCTGTGACTCAGGTGTGTGGAAGCAGTACCTTTATCCCTGCACCTGGTTGCCTCAGTAGTAGACAGAATAACAGTGAACAGTAAGAGTTCGAGCTTCTGAAGATTTGCAGGTGGGTGCAGTTATACTGGTGAAGGCATGAGGGAGACACAAGGGGACTTGAGCCTTGTTGGACAGAAAGGCAGGAGATATCATTTACTTAGCACTTTCTAATTGCTGAAATAACATGGCTTTCTGAATAACAGACACCAAAAATAACACTTTTTGTCACAGATTCACAGATGATTGAGTAAGGGGCTCATAGTACCTGGGTGACACAACTGTGTGCAGTGCTACAAGTTTACAAAGGTGGAAGCACTCATCACCCAAGGGAATACACAGTATAACCAATGACACTTCTCGGCCTTTTGGCTAAGATCAACTGTAGTAGTACATATACCCAGGAAAGGTTTCATGTAAGTTTCAACCTAGTTCATTGCTTTTTGACATGAAGGTTTTATACAGAAATCACTTCTTTTGTCATTCACAGCATACAGTGACCTTAAATGATACAGCTAGATAGCAAAAGAAAGATATTTGTAGTAATCCACTGATGAAAGTAGTAGCCTCATAACAGTCAACATTCTGGATAACTTGCTGCAATATTTAAAAAATATGCTAAAACAATGCAGGCGTACAATTCCCTTAAAATCATTATATTCTTCCTTATCCTTCTACAGCACCTGCTGATTGGTCACGTGACAGTTTTATGGTTTCAGGAATGTTCTGTTCTAATGTGACTTAGATGATTTAACTGTTACTTTCATTATTACATATTATACAATTAATAAAGGCATTTGTTAAACATTAACTAGTTTCTTTTTCTTCTTTTTTTAAATAACACAGATATATTGTTATGAACTGTTTTCATACTTCTAATATTGTCACTCCCAGGGTCCTATTTGCTCCATCCCCTGCCCAGATGGATACTTTGGGAAGAACTGTATGTATGAATGCCTTTGTCATAACAGAGGAAGTTGTGACCCTCAGAATGGACAGTGTCATTGTCCATCAGGATACATTGGTGACAGGTATGTGTACCCGGTATGTGGGAGTGGGCACTTGTATGTGTGTCTGTCTGCTCGCTTCTGTCTTGCAATATTATAGCATATTTGATTCTTTGTTCCATTTGCCATTGAACATCTAAGTTAGTTACAGTTGCGACACAACTATAATGGTGGTCTTTTATGACACACACCAGCCTCATTCACAAATCTTCACAGCACAAAAAAGCAGAAAAAATAACTTAAGGTTTTCATGCAAAGTAAATGACACAAGAAAGTGAATGAGATGAAAACCTCATGAAAGATGGCCTTCCTTTTGCAGAGGATGAAAAAGGTTATGGGGTCAAGAGCTGAGGAACTAAATACATGGAAGGAAAGCATGCATATTTGTTATGGTCACCTAGACCATGCGGGGGATAGAAAAAAGGTGAATAAGTGTGGGGGGGGATTGAATGTGATGATGTATAAATGACAAGTTCCTACAAGGAGAATGAACAGAAAGAAAGAAAGAGAAAACTGAAACAGTCATTTGTTTAACTGCGGTGGTGGTGCTGCGGTAGCGTTGTCGCCTCACAGTAAAACGCTGTCTGGTTCGATTCTCGGCTAGAGCGTCTTCTGCGTGGAGACATGCGTGAATGGGCGTACCTTCGTTGACGGTTGTGCGTCAGGGCTGGTAACTCAGCACATAAAAATCAATTACCAATCATTAGCGGACCAGAGTTCCGCTGTGGCGACCCCTAACTGGGAAAAGTCGAAAGACACAACAACAACAACTATTTTTTAGGCTAGGCAACTTTTAATTCTATGTATGAGCCAGACATTATGTGAATTATTCATTTTACTTTAGAAAAAGAACTCAAAGTCAACAGTGTCTTCAACTTTTATCGCCTTGCTTAGGCAAAATCAACAACTACATATTATTTGGAATTTTCGATATTTAATTATTGATGAGAAATTCACAATAATAAAGATTATGTTTTGTTTTCTAAAATGATTAACAGTAATAATAGACTAAAGGAACTGAGCAGTCAAAGCGTGCTTCTGTTTCAGTAATAACTCCTCTCCAAGAATGTCACTGACTGAAGCAGAGGTCAACAACATTGGCTTGGTTTATAGTTTCATAGGTTCATAGGTGTGTACTAGGCTAATGGCCCTGGGGCCTTTACAAGCCTAGCCCATAGAAGTGCCCTGGCATTGTGCCACCCATTGTTACTTCCCACTGTCTCTATCAAGTAGAGCCACCGCAGTGATCCCTGGGGGTGAACTTTCTATTTCCCATCAACTCATCAAGATTTCTATTGAAAAGGGCCAGTGAAGTGCTCTGCTTGACATGTATGGGAAGTCTGTTCCAGAGCATGTGCAGTTTCTGGGTTATGAACCTGTCCCTCCAGCATATTCTGTTGATTGTGGTAATGAGGTTGAGGTCTCCAGAGCATGTGGTGCGGAGGGATTGGGATTTCTTTACATGTAGCATTTCTAATAGAGCTGGGTCAGACATGGCTTTGTAAGTCAAGCAGAGATCGCCTCTTAGTAGACTATATGAGACAGAGAATAGCTGGAGTTTTTAAGTCTGTCTATGTAGGACATATGTTTAAGGCCTATGATCCTCTTTGTGAGGTACTTTTGTGGCCTCTCCAGCTGTTGCAGGTGTCTAGTGAGGTACATGCCAAATGGGGCATTATACTCTATGATTGGTGTAATGAGGGAAGAGTAGAGAGAAATGATGACCTCTTTCTTCATGGACGCAAAACCCTTGGTAATGAGATGTGCCACATAGAAGGACTTTCTGACCACAGTGGCAATGTGGTGGTCGAAGGAAAGGTTGCTTTCAGCCTGTGTCCCCAGATCTCTTATAGCGCCTTGAGTGTTCAGTGGGCTCCCATCAATGTGGTAATTAGTGGGAACTGATTCCAAAGGGGATGACAACAAATTTTTTGGCATTAAGCTTAAGGCCATGGTTTCGACACCAGTCATTGGTCTCAGTGAGGCCTTTATGTAGGATGTCTGCATCACTTGGGGCGTTAATAATGGCTTCCAGCTTGCAGTTGTCTGCAAATTTGGTCAGCCAGAGTCCCTCCATGTTGGCCTGGACTTCTGAGAAGTAGATGCCAAACAGGAGAGGACCCAGGACAGATCCCTGTGGGACTCCACTTGTGACTGGTCAGCAGTCTGACTTGGAGTCCGCTACTTTCACACTCTGTGTTCTATCTGTGAGCCAATTTGCAGCCCACCTAATGATATAGAGGTTGATGCCTAGTTTGGTGAGTTTATCAATAATTCCTGAGTGAGGAATGGTACCAAAGGCCTTGGCCAGATCGAGGTAGGCTGTATGAACTGCCTTACCTTAATCCACTGCTCTGGTGACTGACTCAAAGAAGTCAATGAGGTACAGCAAGCATGATATACCTTTCACAAAACTAAATTGCGTGGGATCTAGAGTTTGGAGATTCCCTATATCCTTGTTAATTAGGTCCATGAGAATGCGCTCCTTAGCCTTACATATCAGACTCGTCAGGCTAATGGGGTGATAATTTCAAGGGTCTGTAGTCACTCCTCCAGTATGGAGAGGGATGACTGTATCAGTGCATCATTCAGTAAGGATAAAGCCTGAGGTGAGGCTGTGAGTGAACAGAGCACACAGATGCGGTGCCAGTTCACTTTGTAATTCATGTAGAACGCAGCCAGGGATATTGTCGGGTCCCATGGAAGCTGTATTCTTGTCCTTAGACAATGCAGCTTTAACCTGTGCTGCAGTAATGCATGGTGCCTGGCATTCTTCTGGTATTGAGATTGGCCATTTAGGGGGGAGAGAGGGGTAAAGTTGGCACTGAATCTGTCGGCCCGTATGTTGGAAATATCTGTTGGCTCAGTATAGGAGGTACCATTGTGTAGTAACTCAGTGCAAATCTGGATATTGCCATGGAGATTTTTGATATAGCTAAAGAAGGCTTTGTGGTTCTTTAGTGTCTACTGCAATTCTGCCTTCATAGCTGGCTTTGAAGGTTTTGATGAGGGATCTCAACTTTTTGTCAAGGCTATCCAGTCTTAGGACTTCACCTTTTTTTGCAACAGTTTTGATGAGGGATCTCAACTTTTTGTCAAGGCTATCCAGTCTTAGGACTTCACCTTTTTTTGCAACAGTTTCTTCCTTCTGTTGTACAGTTTATAAGTGGCAGGGGACCACCAGATTGGTGTCCTTTTTTTGGAGGAAAGCGTCTTGGTTCTGTTGGGTATGGCTAGTTCCATACATTTATATACGTGATCGTACAGTGCATTGGTGTATGATTCAGCAGTCATGCATTTATTTTCCATTGGCATGGGTGCCATGAAGTTAGCTACCTCTGTTTTTAGGAGTCCAAGTCAGCTTTGGAGAAGTTTTTCGTGGTGGATACCTTTGGGGGGGTGGGTGAGATGTGGATTTCCATGGTGATTAATTTGTGGTCGGATCTAACCAGGGAGGAATTGACTATTGGCATAGAGCAATGGTTGCTCATGTTAGTAATAACCAGGTCAAGGATGTTGCTTCCTCTAGTGGGGGTAAGAATGAGCTGGTCTAGGGCACTGGAATTGATGAATTCCAGGAAGCGTCTGGCCAATGCATTGGTGCTTGAGTAGTTTTCCCAGTTGATGGATGGGTAGTTGACATCTCCTAGTATGAGAGTGTTGGGCTGGACCTTGGTAGATTTTAGGGTGCTTAGGAATGTAGAGTGAAAGTCTAGGGACATGGTTGGGGACCTATAGCAGACTATGACCTGGATCGCAGTCTTACCCAATGTTAGTTGTACCTGAAGTATCTCAGATGCATTATGTTGGGCTACTAGTCTGGAGGTGTGCATATCCTTTATGAATATGGAGACACCACTGCTTTTGGAGCTTCGGTCCATGTTTCGGGGCCGAAAGGTGTGGAATGAGTTATAGCCTGATAGCACAGGGGTGCTAAGTATCATTTTACATGTACCTACCCTTAAGTGTTTCAGCTTGCAAATTTGCTTTTATTAGATGTAGCATTCTGCTCAAGAAGCCATGCCAGTCGAGTTAGATCAGAACAACATGAAGTACTCACACATTCAGTTTATTGGCTGGCTTATATGTTGCAGATCACGAAAGTCAGACTAAGTCCCATGGAGAGGATGAAAGCAGTTTTTCCCTTCTGATTTGTACAGTGTGAAGACCACTGGATGGGCCCTTGTGAAAATCTGCTGCCTTTCCCCAGTGTGATATGGCTTCCCCACACCTTTGACTTTGAACGTCTATAAGTTCCTACCTTCCTAGATGATACATTCCATTACATGAGATGTAAAGAACTTAAAAGTATATTTTACAGCTTTTCTGCATTTAGTTAATTTGTTGTTCCATTCATTAATTCTTTAATGACCTGCTTACACCAGTTCAGGGTCACTGGTGGGCCAGGTCCAGTTCTAACACTCACAGTATGCAAGGAACAGGAACTAGTTCTGAAAATGCCTATGTTTCTTTTCTGGATTCAGGTTTTCTGAGTTCTGCACTGCTAATATGATGCCTCATTATTACTTAACAGTGATGATACAGTATATGTACGGTCAGTATTATTGGTGAAATAATGATGATAATGCTTTCATTTTCTGACAGATGTCAAGAGAATTGTCCATTTGGAAAATATGGAGAAAACTGCAGTGAAGACTGTGACTGTGTCAATGCTCATGGCTGTTACCACATTCATGGAGCCTGCTTGTGTGAGCATGGATTTCAAGGTGCCCGTTGTGATGAGAGACTATGCATAGATGGGTTCTATGGAATGCATTGTGAACATCAGTGTCTGTGTGATGTCAAACACAGTCTCAGGTAAGAAACTGGCAATTAACTACAATATCAAAGGCACTCCAAGAGGGTACACATTTCATGTAGTGTTTATCATAATTATTCCCAGACATAAAGAAATGCAAGGAGACCTTTAAATATTTATTTTAGTTAACATTTGTTTACCAGGAAGGTCTGACTTGGAACAAAGACAATTTACAGCATTGGCCTGGGGAGAAACACTCCTGACGCATGTCTATGTAACATGGGAGGAAACCAGAGCACCCAGAGGGAACCCACATGAATGCAGGGAAGACATGCAGACTCCACACAGAAGGCACCCCAACTGAGAATCGAACTGGAGAACCACATGCTGTCAGATGACAATGCAACTGCTGCACTACTGCGCCATCCATGAAATACAAAATAAAGTAAAAATAAAGAAAAGCAAAAAGCAAAAATAAATAAAGAAATGCCCAAGGTACTGAGCTCTATTTTTCAGTAATACAAAATACTTCTTCATATATAATGCAGCAGATAGATCAACAACATTAATCCAACAGTCAACCTACCAAAGACAACCTTTTGGAATATGTTTTGCAGCAGCTAAAACATAAGATGTTCACTGCAGTACATGGATCTGGAGCCCATCTGTTTTATATCATGAAGCCATACTACATCAAATGTGCTGAAGTGTAGAACTGTTTGATACCTCTCATGCATAAAACACTTTGATATATAAAATGCAGTGTAATGATTGCACTTATATCATGGTGTAAGAAACTGTAGGATAACTGCTACATTAATCACACTATATAATTCTAAGATATCAGAAGCTGATTCAGAGTTGTCACTCTAGCAGCAATATAAGGTACAAAACTTAGGCTCCAAGTCAGAGATAAGTTATACTATACAAAGTAGTTGCATGGAAAATGGCCACATTTAGGCTCATAACAATTCATAGTCCCATATTGCACTACACTGCAGGGATCAGGAATGTGCTGCTAAATATGTATATATGTAAATATGTGTGTGTGTGTGTGTGTGTGTGTGTGTATGTGTGTGTGTGTGTGTGTGTGTGTGTGTGTGTGTGTGTATATATATATATATGTATATATATATATATATATATATATATATGTATATATATATATATATATATATATATATATATATATATATATATACATATATATATATATATATATATATATATACATATATATATATATATATATATGGGTCTAACTCGACCGATCAAAATTACATTTCTTCGAAACATAATTAGGCGACCCCTTTTTCCCGAAAGTGGATTTTTTCAAAAATGCACTTTCACGAAAAAGCAACTAAGCGAAAAGCAACTGAGGCTGTTGCTTACATCGAGGCACAGTGGGGATAAGGGAATATTTCCTTTTCCCTACTGTAGTGTGATCTTGGAGTAAGAATACATGAGTAGCGGGGTGTGTGGAGGGCAAAGGGAACTTTGGTTTTGGCTGGTTCTTGAAGTTCAGTAATTTGCGGACATTGTTGTTTGTAGTTTTGATTCTTGGTTCATTCTGTGTGAGATGTCTTTACCGGATCCTTCTGTGGGCAGCAGCAACCAAGGGAGCATCAGCTTGGATAACCTTATGACCAGTTTTGGTTTGTTAACACAGTTAGTTCAGGAACTAATGCAAAAGGTTACTGTTATTAGTAATCAACTGTCCCAAGACCATGATTTTTGTTACACACCATCCTGTCTGATTACAGCTGGGCAAAGAGAGCAAATGTAGATAAGAACAAACCCTTTGCAAGGGCCTAACAGGCATTGTCACAAACTTTTAGAATGGTTTAAAATGTACTTTAAACTTTTGATAGTGGAGAGCTTGATTACACCCTTTCCCTAAAGCTTCTTGTGGAAAATTTAGAAAACTCACTTTACAAATGCCATAAATTACAACTATAGAACACTTACTTTTGTGAATGTCTGAAAGTGAGAAGGATTCCCAAGGGTTTACATTCCTGGAAGTTCCCAACAGGAGTAGAGTCTCTACTGTATAGGGAACTTAATTTATTTGATAAACCCGGTTGTGAGCTGCTAGGATGTCTTATCAAACACAGCCAGAAATACATGTGTTTGTAGATGAAGCTGGCAAATTGGTCCAGCGCATCACTCAGGACTTGCTTTTTGAGCAAAACATCAGGGATTATAATAACATTTTTCATCATATAGACAAAGACATTCTTTATTTTAAAAAGAGAAAAGAAAAAATTTCAAGAGAGACATGATCGAATATTTAGAGGGGTGTGCTTATCCTAAACCTCCTTCCTCCAACAGGAAGCATACTTTTCATCGGGCAGCCAATTATGATGCACTTTTGGCAGATGAGGAGTCTGACAACCATGACCAGGCCCCTTTAGTGAATGGTCCAGTTTGGAGGTAAGAAAGATTGACAAACAGGAAGGAACGGCAACAGGTTCAGCCTCCTACACACAGACCTGTTCACATTTTACAGGACAAGAAGAACCAGTGCATTTATCGGAACACCACTTTTCCTCAGAAATGGAATTAGGCTCCGATGAAGTGGAACTGAACATTTTTAACTCTAAGGACTCCAGGCTGCAGGTGGTGACCAACAAAGCAGGTGATTTCACTATTTACAACTTTAGCAATTATGAATATATTGTACAGCACACTAACCTTTTTAGTAGAGGAACCACTTTTGTGCCGGCTTGTAATTTCAACATTGAGAGGATACTTATTGACTTAGCACTTTATTTAAGAAAGTTAAATTTTCATTTAATGTTCGAAGACAACAAAATATATTGTAACAATTTGCCTATGAGTCTCAGAAGTACATTTAACCCCCCCCCCCCCCCCCATCATTACCCTTATTAATTTTTGGGATGTTGGTAGAGTATGATTTCAGACTATTGCAATGTTGAAAGCACATATGCAGCTGGTTGTTGAATTTAACTTCCTCTGAACGTTTGTTGTTATTGTTAGAACTGGCAAACAACAGAAGTTTAAGGGTAATGAAACTGGATAAAGGGGGGTTATTATGAACAGGGAAGATTTTCTAGATAAAATGAATATCTATTTGTCGGACTGCAACTTATATGAGGAAACTTCTTTAAACTTCATACATGTTGCTTACAAGAAGATTATTTACTGCAAGACTTGTTTGACCAGGGTGTGTAATAGGTCCAGACGTGTTTGATTGTTTCAGGTCAAGTTCCCTATTTTGTGTTGTATTTTTGGTACTCCTAAAATACACAGGAGCATTACTCATCCACCAATGAGGCCAATAGTCAATGCCAGGAGATCTAAAGCCCATCCCCTGGCAAAATATGTTGATTTAAAAGTGAACAAGTGGTTGGAACCTTTCAGTTATTTGTGTCAGGATTCCTGGGACTTTTTATTGAAGATTAAAAATCTGGATTATTTCAGGAATTATGTTTTTCTCACTGTTGATGTAGTGGAGTTATTTAATGTTATGCCTCTCTCTGTTGGCCTGTCTTGGTTTCATTAATTCTTATGTGAATCTACTAATCTGAGTAATAATGAGATCTATATCTATGGAATGTGTATGGAAACTGTACTTAAAAATAACTAAGTATATTTGGAGGGGTAATATTTTCAACAGGTCAGAGATGTGGCAATGGGGGCTTTTTGTGCCCCAATTTTTGCTAACATTGTCCTCATTCAGAGGGAAAAACTGAGTGTATTCAACAACTTTCCTACTAAGCCTTGGAGGCTATATCTCAGATATTTGGATAACATTTAAGACAGACCTAGTAGTGAAATTGGCGGTTTTATTGATTACCTAAATTCCACCACAGCATTCCTTAAGCTTACATATACATTTGATTATGAGGTCATTGACTATTTGGATGCAAAACTACCCAAAAATGATCAGGGGCAGTGTTTTGTTAGCGCTATATATAGAAAACCCTCCCATTGTAATAGGTTTTTACATTACAAGAGCCACTACCCCAAACATAAAAACGGGGTGTGGTTAAAGGCCAATATATGCATCTGGCCAGGATGATTTCTGAATATAATGAAAGTCAACATCTGACCAATATGTTTCTGGCCAGTGGCTTATAAAACCACCCAAGTCACTGTTGTGTTCCAAAATGTTCTTTAGAGTTCTACCCCTTCAGTAAACAAAGGTAGGCCTTTCCACTACTTTCTTAGTAATACTGAAACAAGAAGAAACAGACCAGTTCTTAAACATCACCTTCTTGATGTCATGATCTTCCAACCAATATTCCATGATGAAAGACAAATTAAAGTTACTTCTAACAGTAGAGGTTTGACCAAACATTTCACCCACCTTATTGTAAGAGGTCTTTAATAAGGGCAAGATGTCCCTGCCCAACTAATTTCTAAAGTCAGATCTGAAGTGGTGAGTAAGAGAGAGGACAGGGACATCTTGCCCTTATTAAAGACCTCTTACAATAAGGTGGGTGAAATGTTTGGTCAAACCTCTACTGTTAGAAGTAACTTTAATTTGTCTTTCATCATGGAATATTGGTTGGAAGATCATGACATCAAGAAGGTGATGTTTAAGAACTGGTCTGTTTCTTCTTGTTTCAGTATTACTAAGAAAGTAGTGGAAAGGCCTACCTTTGTTTACTGAAGGGGTAGAACTCTAAAGAACATTTTGGAACACAACAGTGACTTGGGTGGTTTTATAAGCCACAAGAAATTTTGGACCACTAAATGTGGGCATTTTAGTCAGTGTGAGTACATACTGGTTAGTGACAAAGTCACTGCTAATGGAATCCAAATTAAAGTTGGATTTCATTGTAATTGCAACACCCAGGGGGTGGTGTACCTGACTATATGTCAGAAATGTAACGGGTATTATGTGGGTAAAACCCAAAGAAAGCTGAGGGAATAAATATATGAGCACTTTCTAGACATCAAAAAGAAAAATCTTAAAAATTCCCGGGCCAAACATATTGATAGACATCCTGAACATAACTTTGTTTTTTTTTTTTTTTGGTCTTGATTATATTACGAGGAACTCCAGGGGGGCCCTTGGGAAGATTTGATCGAAGCTAGTGAATTGTGTTGGCAACTCAAGTTAAATGCCACTGCCCCCCCTGATTTATCTATCAGCAGTATTTTGAGCCGGAAATCATATGATGTGTAAGATTATTTGTTACTTTGTCGTGTACTATTTCATTTTTATATAATGGGATCTGTGATTTGTTGAATTTCATCATGTGAATTATAGGGGAGGACATTTAAAGGACTCAGGTAGATTGTTTATCAATTCAGTTGAATTCCGGTTGACTACAAATGAAAGAGCTTGATCTTTTTATACCTTTGCTTTTTATTTTGTACTTAGTGGTTTTAGTGACTTTTACTGATTAAAACTTTTTAGCTGATAGACTTTTTTGTTTGTGGCTGCTTCTTGGAGTTCAGTAATTTATGGACATTGTTGGTTTTATTTTTGGTTCTTGGTTCATTCTATGTGAGATGTCCATACAAGACAATCTTACAACCCGACCTACTTCTACTGCCATCCCAATGTGTCTGAATAGTGAATGCTCCAGTAACGTATGCTGTGGTGAGCCTACAGTCTCTATGTGCACTGCTGCTGTCCAGAAACCTTCTGTACGTGGTACTTACCCGTGGCATCATTTATCAAGATGCACGGAAGTTGATTCGTCTTGATTCTCATTTCCTCCTCCAAAGATGAGAATGTATTGTTGTCGCTCTGCAAGGCTTTCTTTGCCTGCTGTGCCTAAGCATCCCCACAGCCAGTCTCTCATCTTCTATGAAACATACCTTTGACTTGGCATGCTGTTGCAAGTCAATGACACTCTTCCACTACTGCTTTAGAGTGTAATTCTGCCCTCGCCAGTAGCACTAATGTTGCAGACCAGTGTCTGCTACACCTGGTCCTGTAAAAGCTGGTCAGTGGCCCCATTCCCATGCTATTCATGTGTCTTGAGTGCCTGTAACAGAACATACTTTTCAGCAGGGCAGAGGTTGTCCTGCACCTGCCATGCTCTTCATCCTCTGAACATCAGATTGATAGCAAATGACTTCATACTGTTGGGATTAGTAGGGCACAGGAGGGACCTAATTATACTATACTGTCAGGACAGCTAATGGGGTACGCCATACCATAGCTGGAGCAACAGAAGTGGATATGCATACAGTAAGTACACTTGACACAGACTGGCAAAAATGTACCTGCTGTAGGGTTAAGCATTTTTGTTAGGACCTAAAATTATGTATATAGTAAAGTAGTTGTCCCTGCTGCCACTATAAGAGAACACTTAAGGAAATACCAGTACGGCACAACTTTACAATACTACACTGAGATGATACAGATATGTAGTCATAGGAGTGATGTTTAACAACGCAGGCCACCATAGAAATTACACAGGGATTTCCCATTCAGAAAGGACTGACATATATGTACAGGGACAGGTTTCCTGATATTGTGAACCACCTTGTAGCCAGTACAATCTATGTATAGTTAACATATGCAGGCACACATATTCATATTACTAGGCTTATTTAAAGTAAAGTACTATGCAAGGGTATACATTTTTAGGAGGGTAGAAAAAAATCAGCTGACCACACACTTGCAGATTATTGGGTCCAAAATGTGTTACTTCTTCTTCTTCTTCTTTCAGCTTTTCCCGATTAGGGGTCGCCACCGCAGATCACCTGTCCGCTCATGATTGGCAGTGGAGTTTTACAGTGTCAAGTTGCCAGCCCGGCACCCAACCTTCCACAGAAGGCACACACACACACACTCACTCACACCTAGGGCCAATTTAGAGTGTCCAATCCACCTGCAGCATGTCTTTGGGATATGGGAGGAAGCCGGAGCACCCGGAGGAAACCCACACGACCACAGGGAGGACATGCAGACTCCGCACAGAAGGCAACCCAGCCGAGGATCGAACCGGATAACCTTTTGCTGTGAGTCGACAATGTTAACCACTGCACCATAATACTGCTGCCCAAAATCTGTGTGGCTTACTTTACAGATTTGAGCATATTCTAGAGCAATGCAGCATTATACCTTATTTTGTGACATATAAGCAAATTAAGCCAAGTGGAATGAATGTATAAGAATCGTTTTATTTTGCTTTCTATTTCATATTACTTTTTACAGACAGTTTATCTATTAATAAATTCCACAAAAAAATCATCCCCATTAAAATATCACATCTTCCAAATCTATTTTTATTGCTTTTTTAATTTCATCTATATGATATTTCCATTGATGTATTAAATTATATGCCTCCATTATAATATTATACCATTTCTTTCTATCTTTTTTTAAACTTTATCAGGCTTAATTTTCCATAACTCCATGTTATAGTCATATTCTTTTTTGCATCATCTCATCCTTTTTACTTCTTTACTATCCCTTTTCATTTTTTCATCTCTCTATATTTCACATACAGTATTTTTAGTATCCATCTTCCTTCTCTCTCATAGTTTTAATACCCCAAAAAGTATATAGATTTCAAATATACAACTGCATTTTTTAAAAGCAAACCTCCTTCTTCTTTTTTATTATATGCAATTCCCAGTCTAACTGCACTGAGTCTTGGTCATCAAATAAAACTGAATAAATCTCTAACAATTAGTTTCCCATTTTCAAGGAAACGTACATATACAGTCCACAAATATTCCAACGTTTCCTATATATATATATATATATATATATATATATATATATATATATATATATAGATGTGCATGTTTGTGTACATGTGTACATTTGTGTGTGTAACATATATACTTTATTTCTTCTTCTTCTTCCAGCTTTTTCCCGGTTAGGGGTCGCCACAGCAGATCACCTGTCCGCTCATGATTGGCAGTGGAGTTTTTCAGTGTCGAGTTGCCAGCCCAGCGCCCAACCTTCCACAGAAGGCACACACATGCACACACTCACACGTAGGGCCAATTTAGAGTGCCCAATCCACCTACAGCATGCCTTTGGGATGTGGGTGGAAACCGGAGCACCCAGAGGAAACCCACTCGACCACAGGGAGGACATGCAGACTCCGCACAGAAGGCACCCCAGACAAGAATCTAACTGGAGAACCTTTTGCTGCGAGGTGGCAACACTAACCGCTGCACCACCGTGGCCGCCCTATATACTTTATTTCTACAGGATAAAAATAAAGGTTTCTGCCAACTAACGTCTTTCTTTCATCGATAATTTTTCTCCATTGATCTATTATGTTCCTGCTGTCACAAAACCTGATTCCTAATATATTTATTTTCATCATCATCATCAGCCCCCTTTTTCCCATTTTTCTACATGAGGTCGGGGTATTGTGTTAACTGTCACCAACTCTCTCTGTTCAGTGCCACACTCCTACCTTCTTCAACTCTCATGCCTGACTGTCGCAGATCTTCTTTCACACAATCCATCCACCTCTTTGCTGGATGTCCTCACTTCCACTTACTTTCTTCCTATTTGTCCCAAATCTTCCTCACCAGATTGACTCCTTCTTTTCTACACATGTGCCCAAACCACCATAATCTGTTCTCGTTGATCTTTTCTGCAATTGGAGCTACTTCGACTTCTGCTCTTATGTCCTCATTTCTTCATCTGTCCAACAATGTGCATCCTATCACCTTTCTCAGGCACTTAATTTCCATCACCTATAGCTTCTTCAACTGTTCTGCCTTTACTGCCCGGGTTTCTGTGCCATACAGTAGTACTGGTCACACCACTGTCGTGTACACCTTACTTTTCAGCTTTTCTTTAGCATTCTTCTGTCATAGACTACACCTGATACTCTATGCCAGTTGGCTGCAGCCCCTCTGATTCTAGCTTTGACCTCTTCATTCAGATTACCCTTCTCCTCAACTACTTCTCCCAGATACTTGAAGCTGTTTACCTATTCCACTATCTTCCCTTCTATCTCTATTCTCAGCTACTTCTTCTTCTTCTCTGGCTTTTCCCAGTTAGGGGTCGCCACAGTGGATCACCTGTCCACTCATGATTGGCAATGAAGTTTTATGGTGTCGAGTTGCCAGCCCGGCACCCAACCTTCCACAGAAGGCACCCACACACACACTCACACCTAGGGCTAATTTAGAGTGTCCAATCCACCTACAGCATGTCTTTGGACTGTAGGAGGAAACCAGAGCACCTGGAGGAAACCCACGCGACCACAGGGAGGACATGCAGACTCCGCACAGAAGGCACCCCAGATGAGGATTGAACCGGAGAGCCTCTTACTGTGAGGCGACAATGCTAACTGCTGCACCACCGTGGCTGCCCTATTCTCAGCTTCTTCTGATTTCCCCAATTTGCTGCCATTATCACCATCTTATCTGTGCTTAGTTTCATCTCATGTGCCCTCAGATTTGCATTCCATTCTCCTATCCTTTGCTGAAGGTCTTGCTCAGAGTATGCCTGTACTGCCACATCATCTGCATACAGCAGCTTTGTTGAGCCATCCCCTCCAACCTGTTTGCTAATGTAGTCCATCACCAGTATGAACAGCAGTGGGCTCAGAGCTGAACCCTGATGTACACCCACGCCCACTGGAAACCCCTCTCTGAGGCCGAACACTGTCCATACTTGAGTCATCTGGTCCTTGTACATAGCCTGCACTAATTCTACCAATGTTTCTGGAACTTCAAACCACCCCAGTACTGCCCAGATCAACTTTCTTGGAACATTGTCATATGCTTTCAAGTCTAGGAATGCCCAGTTGGACTCTCACCTCATCTCTAGCTTCTTCTCAAATATCTGTTTTAATGCAAACATCGGGTCAGTTGTACTGCATCCTGATCTGAATCCAAACTGCTCATCTCACATCTTACATTCTACTACTCTGTATCAGTTTATCAATCACCCTCTCCAGAATTTTCATGCAATGTGGTAGGAGTTTGATGCCTCTGTACTGCCCACAGTTGTGAATGTCTCCTTTGTTCTTGTACACTGGCACAAGTATGCTTATTCTCCAATCATCTGGGATACGCCTTTCTCTCCACACTGCTATTAGTACCCTCAGGAGCCATTTCTCCCCTGTTTCACCCAGCATCTTTATCATATCTGCTGTGACCTCATCTGAGCCTGCTGCTTTCCCTGACTTCATCTTCCTTAGTGCTGTTCTTACTTCTTCTAGGGTGGGCTCCTCTTCTTCTCGGGGCAGTACAGCATCTGTGGGGTTTTCTTCATTCAGAAGCTGCTGGAAATACTCCTTCAATCTGCCTTTGATGTCCTCTGGTCTGGTGAGCAGGCTGTTGCTGGCATCCCTTCTGCACAGTGTCTGACTATCTTCTTTATCTTTCTGTCTTTGCCTTGCCTGATATAGTTTCTTTGCGCCCCTTACTGGGTCACTTTCCAGAAAATGGTACAGTGCCTCCGATGCCCTATTATTTGCTATTGCAACTTCTTTCTTAGCTTCTCTGTTAGCCAGCCAGTAGTCCTTCCTAGCCTGGTCAGTCTTTTCTGTCTCCCACTTTTTCCTGCACACCTTTTTTCTTTTGATGATTTCCTGGACTTCTACATTCCACCACCAGCTTTCCTTATGTACCTTATTTCCATACCTGGCTCGGTCACATATATTTTCTTTAGTCCTAACACATGCTATTTTTAGGCACTGCCATTTCTTCTTCAACTCCACCTATTTCCTCCTCTTCTTGGGGTGCTAGAGCCCTGAGTAATTCCTTGAACTGTTATACTTTCTGTCCAGTCAACTTCCAGGTCTTCAGCCTGGTCTCTGTTGGCTTAGAGCCTTTTCTGACCACCGCTTGCAGCTGATTGTGGCAACTAGTGGTTTATGCTGTGAGCCAACTGTTTCACTGGGGATGACTTTGCAATCATGGATTCTCCCCCAGTACCTTTTCCTTACTAGGAGGAAGTCTACCTGAGTTGCATGTTGACTACTCTTGTATGTGATTTTGTGACTGTCTCTCTTTCTGAACCATGTGTTGGCTACTATCAAGCCATTTGCCAGACAGAAGTCTAGAATGGCTTCTCCTTCTTTATTCTTGTTGTCCTGTCATTACACTGGAGTCTGACTGCCATAAGTCTGTCATTAATTCTGATGATATCCCTTACTGCCTTCTGAAGCCTCTCTCACCACAATTCCTACATGCACTCCACCTGAGCAGTAGACTCTGGATCCCAAGCCAAGTGGCTTTGTTTCACTGCCCTTCCATCTCCTGGATACATAGGATGTCCTGCCTCCTCCATATCTTCATGTCATCCACTTCTAAGCTGCATCCTGTCAGTGAACCTACATTAAGCATAGCCATTCTTAGTTCATGTTTGGCAGGTTTTATGTCCAGCTTTCGCTCAACAGAGCTATCTCAGGTAACCCAGGCTGGGCAACTAGACGCCGGCCAGCCAGTAGCTTATTGATCCAGGGCTGCATGTCAGGTGCACACTGACCAATAGGGGCACATATACCCCTCCCACTGTTAGCACGGGTCCCTGGCATGGGTCATAGTAGGCCGGATCCTCAACACACATCACCAGTAACTACCCATGCCTATTTTTGGTGACATTAGTCAACATGACCAAATCACCTAGAGCCATATTTTACACCATCGAGTGGCTAACCCTACCACGGCGTGGTCTGTGATCTATGTTCTCCTATCTTGAGGATACTGCACACCACAGTAGCTGCCCAAAGCAGTTGGTCTGTACAACTCTTCCCCCTACAGGGCACCATGTAGAGTCTGTACTGTTGCCCACAGCTCCATTCATTGGTGAGTTTGAGATGGAAACACTCACCATGTTTTTTGGACATGGGAGAAACCCCATGGAGACACAGGGAGAACATGGAAACTCCAAACAGGCAGTGGTCGAAGGTCAGGATCGAACCTTGTACCTTGTGCATGGGAGGCAAAGACCTTAACCACTAAGCCATCTGGTTCTTTGATATATTTATTTTATTTCTAGTAAAATATATTCCATTTATCTTTTTATTTCACCAGACCATTTGCTTTTGACATATTTAACCTTAATACAGCTTTACTTAACCCCCTTTCCATCCTTGTCATTGTTTCTCTCATCCACACTATATTTTTTACAATAACTAAATTATCTGCATATGTAAGATCTACAGTTATTATTACCATACCTTTTGCCATTTTCCATCCTGCGTCTCTCTCTCTCTTTGCACCAGTTTGTATTATTGCATTAATTACTAGCACAAATAAACACTCTTCACATACGTGCTTCACCTTTATTCAATTTTTATTTTCTTTCCTAACCTGCCACTTGCCATAACATTCACCCAAGATATCTTATAACACTTCTTCGATACTTTTATTTTTGCCCATACCTACAATCCCCTAAATATCCCACATTGTCTCATGATTATTAAATCAAATGTTTTTGCTATGTAACATACAACTAACCTTACATATTTATTCTCCCTTAAATAGAATTTAATACTTCTTACTTTATTACTAACACCTCCTTCACATGTTTTCCCTTTATTTCATATACTCCTTCACGTCTTCCAAAATAATCCCCATTCTTTTCTGTCTTAGTTTCATAAAGATTTTTAATCAATATTCCCCAATGTTATTAGCCTCCAATTTTTTTAATATTATGTTTATTCCATATAAAATTAACCACCCCAGAAAATGTATTTCCATATTCTATCCCTTCCTCTAACCATTCACAAAATATTTCCACAAATATTTTTTCCCTTACACATGTACCTTTAGAATATTCACAACTTAGCCCACCTACGTCTGGTGCTGATTTTTCTTTCTTCTTTTATAACTTTTTCCAATTCTGTCATTTCAGTTCTTTCTTTCGTCTAACATACATTTTGCTGTATTTGGAATTTTGTTTAATTTCTACCTTTCCCTTTTATCTTCTACTTGTTATACTTTTTCTTTTATACTTTTCCTTTTTATACTTTGTTTCTACAAAATTTTCTGCTATCTACATAATTTCTTCTTTTTTACATTTTAATACCCCTGTCTCATCTACCATTCCATCCATCACAGTTTTCCTTCTTTTTTTACCTCTTTTCCTAAAAAAGAGTGAAACTTCTTCCTGCAGTTCACTTCAGTTCAGTTTGAAAATATTTCGATCTGTACAACATTGTCTTTATTTTTTCTTCATTTCATACATTTTTATTGTTTATCTTATGTTATTACTGTCTTCTTTAATTCCTTTCTCAAAATCTTTTAACATGTAAACATAAATGCAAGGAGTATAACAAAATACAAGTACCATGTTCAATCACAGCCTCAAACCCGAACTGGGTGGTGTCCAGAGATTGGAGATTACCAATGTCATTGTTTATAAGTTCCATGATGATACGTTCCATAGCCTTGCAGACCAGGCTTGTCAGGCTAATGGGGCAGTAGTTCCCAGGGTCTGTGGTGGCTCTCCCTTTGTGGAGTGGGATAACCGTCGGTGTGCGCCATTCAGTGGGCACAAAGCCTGAGGTGGGGCTGTGATTGAACATGGTTCCTTTCTCAAAATCTTTCAACATGTTGACATAAATGCAAGGAGTATAACAAAATACAAGGCCTTCATGCCTTACTAGCACTATATCAACCTGATATAGCAGTACTAACTGAAACTTGGCTTAAACCACAACACCATAATAATGAGATTACACCTCCAGGCTATAATATTATTTGGAAAGATAGACAAGAAAAGAAAGGAGGTGGCATTGCAATATTATTTCAAAATCACCTCACCATAAAACAAATAGATTACAACATCCAAGAGGTTAAAGGCATATAACTAATCATTGCTAAACTAAAACTTAACAACAATAAAAATATAATTATTGTAGGGGGCTACATCCCACCAGGTAATAACATCACTATTATGGAGACCCTGCTAAGCTGGATCTCTACCTCCCTACCACACAAAACCATACTACTAGGTGGCTTTAATATTGACTGGATTAACTGCTCCAACCAAAACCCAACTGCCCACATCAACCTGCATGGATTCACCCAAATAATATCTACCCTAACCAGAACCGACAAAACTTCCAAACGCAAATCCATCCTAGATTGGATTCTGTTATCTAACCCAACTCTAGCACAACAATCTGGATGTCTGCCCAATAGTATAAGTGACCACCAACTAGCCTACTTAATTAGGACTAGACTACATAACTTCAGCCAACCCATCCTCAGAGTCATCTGTAATAAAAAGAATTTTGTACCCACTAACTTTATTAATACACTAAAAAGCAGCAATTGGAATCCCCTAAAACTACTGCCTCTAGACGAAGCCGTACAATACTTCAACTCTGCATTCTTAGATATCCTAAACCATCATGCTCCCACCCATACCATAAGAGTAAAATCAAATTACGCCACTTGGCTAACTAAAAATACTAAAACTACCATGAAAGAAAGGGACAAAGCTTGGATCCAGTTTCATAAAAACAAAACTGCTAATACAAAGCAAATCTACCTTAAACTCCGCAACAAGGCCAAGAGACAGGTTAAACATGATAAAATTAACTACTATAAAACCATGCAAGAAAAACATGCCCATAACCCTAAAAAATTCTGGGCCACAATAAACAGTATAATGCACCCAGAAAAGGCCTCCACCCCAACCCCAGTGCTACCAAATGACCACAGCAATATTCCCAATCAATTTAACAAATTATTTACTGAAACAGTTCAAACATTTGCTAAATCTCAAAATAGCACTAATATCCCCACAACAGTAAACCCCCCTCCACCCCCAAATACAAGCCAGAATAACAACACCTCTAACTTTTCCCTACAACCAGTACCCACTTAAGTAATTTTTAGACTCCTAAACAAACTCAAACCTACCACACTAGCAACTGATAGTCTACCTGCAGATTTCCTACAAATAGCAGCACCGGCAATAGCTTGCCCAGTGTCCATACTCATAAATAAATCAATTGCAGAATGCAAGGTTCCCACCTTGTGGAAAACATCACACATTATTCCTCTACACAAAGGAGGTAACTCCTTAGAACTCACCAACTATCGACCTATTGCAATCCTACCACCTTCATCCAACATATTACAAAGAGTTGTTCATTCCCAACTACTCCAGTATCTCCTTCAGAATAATCTTCTTTCCAGAACCCAGCACAGCTTTAGAGCCTCCCATAGCACCACCACAGCAGTATTATCTTTCTCCAATACAGGCAACAACTATAGAAACAAGGGACTATTCGGATCTTCCATATTCTTAGACCTGTCAAAAGCATTGACATGGTAAACCACAGCCTTCTTCTCAAAACTCTGTCAGACCTAAACTTATGCTCCTCCTCCATATCTTGGTTCACAAGCTACTTATCAGACCGGCAACAAGCTGTTCTCTGGCAAGACCAACTGTCCCCCCTACCCCCAGTATCCATAGGAGTGCCGCAAGGGTCTATCCTAGGCCCAATGCTCTTCTCGCTATTTACCAACCAAATCTCCTCTTCCTCAGTCAACGCCTCTGTAGTACAATATGTAGATGACACAACCCTTGTTTGTGCTGCCCCTACCTTAAAAGAGCTACAAACCTTGACCCAGAACAACTTTACTCTAGCTGAAACCTGGTTCACTAACATCAAACTGATTCTTAATCCCAAAAAAACAAAACTACTGCTTTTTAGCCCAGGTCGATCCCCTCCCCTAAACAATGATTTCACCATTAACTCTAAGGATAACATCCAAATCACCGCCACTAGTCACACAAAACTATTAGGTGTTAAAATAGACAATAACCTAAAATTTGATACCTACATAGCCCAAACCATCAAGAAGGTAAATAAAAAACTAGGACTCCTCTACAGGAATAAGCAATATATGACCAAGCATACCAGAGCAACCATAGCGAGGACTCATCTGTTGTCCATCCTTCTCTACGCCTCCCCTGTCCTAACAAATCTGCGCCAAACAGACCTAAGCAAAATGGAAACTTGTTACAACAAGATCGCCAAGTTTGCAGCTGAAGCCTCATACAGATCTCACCACTGTCTTGCCTTGAAACAACTCAGCTGGCTTGGGCTGCCTCATCTACTTCTACTCAACCAACTTTCAACAGCACACAAACTCTATTATCTTTCTGAAAACACCCCTGCCCTCCAGGGTCTAATTCAGCCCAACATTCCCTCAAGACCTTTAAGATCCAGTTGCCAGAATCTCATACAAAGCATCAAACATAGAAATGATGCCGGAATATCTCTGTTCGCCTGCACCATTGCTAGGACTTGGAACTCTCTACCAAGCCAAATAACCTCCACTGTATCTACCAGTCAATTTAAACATCTCCTGAAAACCCACTACATAGATAACTGGCCATGCTACTCCCCAGGTTAATTTCTGTTCCCAGCCTGGCACAATACTATATAGTAGGTGCCATAGCATAATTCTGCACAGAAATGACTACATCCCAACAAAATTACACTACAAAATATATAATCTCCTACCATCACCTTAGTTAAACTTCACTGCTCCCGTAAAATATCTAAATAAAGCTGTCTATTCCATGCACATTGTCTATTATCTCATTGTTACTTGATATCTATAACTATTTATTTAGCACATTACTATATAACTATGAGATGATTATAGGTGTTATTTTTAGATACTGAATATGTCTTGCATGTACAATTTTGGTGGTTTTTTTTACCTTTCTGTAAGTTTATGGTATGATTATAACCATTTAGTATAAATCATTGCCTGGAATGTAAGGACTTTTTGTTTTAGGTTCATAGGATCATAGGTTCATACTAGGCTATCTGCCCTAGGGCATTTATAAGCCTAGCCAGAGTGTGTTTGGCTTTCGCCACCCATTTTAAATGAATTTTGAAGGTTAGTATACTGTGTCTCTGTCTAACAGTGACACAAAAGTGATACCCGGGGTAAACCTACGATCTCCCATCCACTCATCAAGATTCCTCTTGAAGAGAGTCAATGAGGGACTCTGCCTAACCTGGACAGGGATTTTATTCCAGAGTGAAGGGAGCCTCTGGGTTATGAATCGGTCCCTCCAGCATGTCCGATTTATTTCAGTGCTGAGGTTGAAGTCTCTCGAGCGCATAGTTCGATGGGATTTGGATTTTCTGAGGTGCAGCATGTCCATTAATTCCGGGTTGGACATGGCTTTATACGTCAGGCACAGATTGCCTCTGAGCAGGCGGTATGCCACTGAGTAGAGCTGGAGTTTCTTTAACCGGGCAGCATATGGCATCTGTTTGAGCCCTTTGATCCTCTTGGTGAGGTACTTTTGGGGGTCTTTCCAGTTGCTGCAGGTATCTGGTAAGGTACATCCCAAAAGGGGCATTGTACTCAATTATGGGCCTGATGAGGGATGAGAAAAGAGGCACAATGACCTCCCCTGATCTAGATGTGAATCCCTTCATGAGTAGGTGGGCTATATAAAATGTTTTTCTAACCACTTTGGCCACGTGGTTTTCAAATGAGAGATTGCTATCAACTTGGGTCCCTAGGTCCCTAATTACTGCTTCCGTACTTAATGGATTACCACCTAAGTGGTAATTTGTGGGCACTTTGTTTTTGCCAAAGGGGATGACGATACACTTTTTGGCATTTAGCTTGAGGCCATGGCTCTGGCGCCAGTTGTCTGTTTCTATGAGGCCCTTTTGTAGGATGCTTGTGTCGGCTGGAGAGTCGATTATGGCGCCTAGTTTGCAGTCATCTGCGAACTTGGTCAGCCACAGTCCTTCCATGTTGGCCTGTACCTCCGATAAATATATACCGAACAAGAGAGGTCCCAGGACTGAGCCTTATGGGATGCCACTTGTAACTGGTTTGGAGTCTGACATGGCTCCAGCAATTCTAACCATGTGGGTTCTGTCCTTGAGCCAGTTTGCAACCCATCTAGTGACATAGGGGTTTATATTTAAGCTGGTGAGCTTATCTATAATGCCCAAGTGGGGTATTGTATCGAAGGCTTTTACAAGGTCCAGGTAGGCTGTGTGGACCACCTTCCCCTCATCAATGGCCTTGGTGACTGTTTCAAAGAAATCGACCAGGTTTAAGAGGCAGGATCTGCCCTTAACAAAGCTGAACTGGGTAGAATCCAGTGTCTGTAGGTCCCCAATATCTTTATTTATGAGGTCCATGATGATCCTTTCAATAGCTTTGCAGCCCAAGCTAGTCAGGCTTATGGGGCGATAGTTTCCAGGATCCGTTGAGGCACCACCTTTGTGGAGAGGGACCACTGTTGCTGTATGCCACTCTTTGGGTACATATCCTGTAGTAAGGCTGAGATTGAACACTAGTTTTATGTTTGGGTTTAGCTCTTCTTGGAGTTCATGTAGGGCAGCCCGGAAACCGTCTGGTCCCATTGATGCTGTGTTTTTTGCTTTGGAGAGGGCGGCGCTTACCTGAGCATCTGAGATGTCAGGGGGGCAGAACTCTGCTGGGATAGATATTTGCCCTTTTGGTGGGGGGAGGAGAAGTTTGCGCTGAACCTGTCAGCTAGGATGTTGGCAATGTCTGTGGGTTCTGTGTATTTTTTTGTCATTTTGGACTAATTCTGAGCATATCTGGGAATTCCCACCCATGTTCCTAACATAACTAAAGAAAGCCTTGTGATTATCCTTAGTGTCCTGTGCAATTTTTCTCTTGAAGCTGGCCTTAGACAATTTTATGAGTGCCTGTAGTTTTCTCCTAATACTGATCAGAGATGCCTTCCCTTTTTGGGATTTTGCTCTATCATGTAGTAGCTTCCTCCTTCTATTGTATAGTTTGTTTATGGCTGGGGTCCACCAAACAGGACGCCTGCCTTTGGAGGATTGGGTCTTGGTTTTATTTGGGATTGCAGGATTCATGCATTCCTGAAGGTGTTCATAGAATGTGTTTACAAAGGATTCTGCGGTCTGGGCCATATTTTCCACAGGCCCGGGGGCTTTGAAGGATTCCACCTCGGTTTTGAGGAGTGTGAAATTCGCTTTAGAGAAGTTTTTCACTGTGGTTTTCTGGGCATGGGGTGGGGTCGGGATGTGAATATACAGTGAGATTAGTTTATGGTCTGATCTTACCAGTGAGGGATACACTTCTGGTCTGGAGCATAGAGCCCCCATGTTGGTGATGATCAGGTCCAGTATGTTTTCCCCTCTTGTGGGAGTGGTAACAAGTTGTTCCATAGCATTTGAGTTTATAAATTCTAGGAACCTTTGGGCTAGGGTTGGAGCTAGAGTAATGCTCCCAGTCTATGTTTGGATAGTTGAAGTCACCCAATATAATGGTGTTTGGAGAGACCTTCATATTTTCCAGTGTTCTCAGGAAGGCCGAGTGGGGTTCCTGGGTTTGGGAGGGTGGTCTGTAGCAGACTATAAACTGGAAGGCAGTTTTACCCACTGTTAGTTGCACATGGATAGTCTCTGATGCTTCGTGCTGTGCCACCAACCTGGAGGTGTGGGTATCTTTGTCGAATATTGATACTCCCCTCCTTTTGTGGTTCGGTCCAAGTTTTGGGACCGAAAAGCATGGTATGAGGTATAACCTGGTAGTGCTGGGGTGCTCTTGGGAGCCTTGAACCAGGTTTTTGTTACTGCACAGATATCGATGTTCTCCATGCTAAGGAGAATTTCGAGTGCGTGCATCTTGAGGTTTAGACATCTGGTGTTGAGTAGCATTACTCTTAGTTTCTTATCCCTTGTGATACCTATGGAAGTGGGTTTGTCTTTTGAGCCTTGCCTAAAAAAAGGCACTATGGGGGTGGCAAGATCCTTTGCCAATATCCGAAAGCCCAGGGGTGACAGGTGCAAGCCATCCCTAGCGAAGCATCATGGCTTGTCGAGCATGTCATCCCAGGCTGACAGGCATTGGATCCCCTTTGAATGACACCATTACTTAAGCCAATTGTTGAAATTGATCATCTTGTCTTCATATTGTGACATCATTCTTGGTGAGGGTAAGATGCTACTCAAGGTCAGAGTCATACCAGCCTGGGCTACATGCTCAGAGAGCTCCTCTATGTCTCTTTTCATGTAGTCCAGGGAGGTATGTGTCAGGTCATTCACACCAGCATGGACAATGACTGAGTCATATTTGTACTTGCCTTGGAGTGACCTGAGTGCTTGTGTTATGTGGCGGATCCTAGTGCCCAACAGGCAGCTCACCGTGACCTTCTCCTTGTTCAGCCTGGTGAGTGGGACGTCAGTGTGCCTGACGATAGAGTCACCTATTACAAGTGTATCAGGTGTGTTGTTTAGCCTTAAGGGCTGTGACTGTTCGGAACACTGGCTTTGTGAGCTATGTGTTGAACGTGTTCTGTTTTGGGGTAGTGGTTGCTTGGGTGTCTGCTTTGGAGGTCTCTGCTGCTTAGGCAGATTTTTATTTAGAGCCTCAGAGTATGTTTTTGTGTGTTTATGTGTTTGGTTTGTTGTCGTGGTAGGTCTATGTGAGACTGGAATTGTAGTGAGTGTGGTTTGCTTCTCCTCCTGACTGGTTACGCCAGTTCTGAGTTGAGAGAGCTTAGCCTCCAGTTTGGCTATATGGTTGCATCTCTCACATGTGTTGGAATTTGTTGGGAGGAGGAGAGGGTTGTCTGTGTACATGAGGCAGTTGTAACATTGCCTCAAGATTCCCAGATTCACCAGCTGGACCGGAGAGGAGATTGACAACTGACCTTTGGACATGCTAGAATAGTATTGGGAATTCCTTTATAATTGAAAAAAAGGGCCAATGGGGAACAAGGAACTCAAGGGAGTTTGTGAGGGTGTAGTGCTTTTAATTTTTAGTGCTGACTTATATAATTGCATTAGTGAGCAAGTGCCAGGCTTTAGAGTAGGAATAGGGTGTTTATTATGAGAACTAGATCAGTTCTAAGGGAAAAAGTGAAGAGCAGACTTTGTGGAGCTGATAATGGTTTAAACCCAATTAAGTGGAGCTGCCCGATGCTGTGCTATGCGCAAAATCTCGCAAAGCCACGCCAAAGCGGGTTTTATACAGGGGACTTGAAAGAGCTAGAAATTGGCCCAAACCAGCCAATAGACTACCAGATTATTGTGCTGGGAACACTTCTACAAGAATAGATAGGCTGCTCTAAGCTCCCCACTGCCACTGGTTTTGGAGCTTTTCTTCTCGGGCCTCCACTGAAAATGGATCTGTGTCCAGTTGGACTTTCCCGGTCAACAAATGTAAAATAAATTCTTCTTCTTCCAGCTTTTCCTGGTTAGGAGTCGCCACAGTAGATCACCTGTTTGCTCATGATTGGCAGTGGAGTTTTATGGTGCCAAGGTGCCAGCCTGACACCCAACCTTCCACAGAAGGCACATGCATGCACACACTCACATCTAGGGCCAATTTGGAGTGTCCAATCCACCTACAGTATGTCTTTGGGATGTGGGAGGAAATCGAAGTACTTGGAGGAAACCCACACGACCACAGGGAGGACATGCAGACTCTGCACAGAAGGCACCCCAGCCGAGAATCGAACCAGAGAACCTCTTGCTGTGAGGCAGCAACGCTAACCGCTGCACTACCGTGGCCGCCCAAAATGTAAAATAAATAAAATAAAATAAATGTTTTCATTTTCTACTTTATTTCTTTTTTTCTTTTTTTGACAAATCAGTTTATTTCCAAAAATCTTTTTATATTTATCTTTAAACACTGCCCATTGTATGTGTCCAGCTTTCATAAAAAATTACTTCATTGTCGTGTGTTCTTTCCACAGACAGCTACTATCCCCTTCATTATTTTCTTTTTTCTTATATCCCCTGTTAACCATTTTATTATTTTTTTATTGTCACATAGCATAGCCTATGATCTGAAAAAAATGTTCTTCTTTTACAACACCTGCCACTTTCTTCATGTCACCTGAATAAAAAAAAAGTAATTTTTCTGTTTTAAAAGTTCCCCTTTTGTATGACCACCCTATATCTTTTTTTTTATTATCAAGTTCCCACATCATATCCCTACTTTATCACTTTTACATTTTGCATTATTTTTCTATGTTCTTTTCTTACCTTACAGTTAAAGTCTCCAGTCATTACTATTGACGTGTTTATTATCACATACGTTTTCAAGTCTACAAATATTTTTTTCTGACAGATTTGTATATACATATTATCACTATTAGCTTCACAGAATTTCCATTTTTCCTCAAGTCACATATCACCCTTCCTGGTACCATAAATGTTAAATCTAATATTTTTAGTTCATCTTCTCTTGTTAAGACCTATAACCCAGAGCATGTTTCATATCCAACTTCTTCCAGTCTTCCCATACAGCCTAATTTTTCTCTTTTTTTGTTTTTGACTTATCTTTTATCCAACAAATACTATATATCCATCTTCTTCTTTTTGCACCATTCAGAAAACATTAAATATCTTACTTTATTTCTTATACTGTTCACAGTTAGTCTTAAAATACCTAATAAATCCATTTCTCTTTTCTGCATATTTTTTCCTCCTGTTCTTATCTTTCTTTTTCTTGTTCTCACCCTCCTTCCAATACATTTAACTTCTTTCTTCTCTTATTCTTCCCCTGTTTCAAAGTCACCATTTTCCTCTTCTTCACTTGCTAACGCAACACGTCAAGTGGTTCTCATTACGAGAGCGTTCCTCATTTTCCTCATTTGAAATCATGTTTTCTCAAGTTCTCAAAAAGTCAAGTCAGCATTCAGTGTTAGGAATTATTTTAAGTGAAATCCATGGTTAAGTGAATCAAAATAAATCATAATAATTCATATTAATTCATTAAATATAAGTAAATATAAGTAAATTTCCATATTTTAACCATCCTATGACCTTCCTAGTTGAAGTTGTTAGTAAGCCATTAGTATGTGTTCCACATTTTAACCATTTGTTCCACATTATGAAGGCTAGTGTTCCTCATTTTGGCAATGGAAGGTTGAGAACTATGACCCAACATACTTATTTTTTGTTTATGTCTGAACCTCTTCTACCATTAGTCCTTCCTCTTCCTCTTTTTTCTTCACCTTGAGTTATATTTCTTTCACTTACTTCCTCACTTACACCTGCTATGTCACTATTTTCCAGAATGTTGTTCTCTACATTGTGGTCCCGATTCCAAAAGACAAAAGGCTTTGGTTATCAGTGCAGGTGACCACTTATACTGACAGTAGACCGAGATCACATCTTTTGAAATCTGTTCCATGTAGTAAGCTCTTTGTAGACAGACCTTCTACTGAAGTAGATCACTTACACCGACAGCAGGTCTTTTGGAATCAGGGCAGACTTACACTATGAGCAACTCTTTCAGAATCTGGCCCATTGTCTTTCATCTGTCACACTTCCTTTTTCATAAATGTGTTCTTTTTCCTAGCAAGGACAGTCAAAGTAAAATGGCCAGACATTGCATTTCCTACAAAATGGTCTACAGTTTCTAGCAGTGCGGCGTCACTCCCCACATTGTCCAGATCTTCTTTTTGTATATTCTTGACCCACGGGTTTCAACCCCACAATAAAAGCAAGTCTTTGGTTAGCCCCAATGCATAACAGTTGCTTTCTCCATTTACTCTTATCTTATTTGAAATATGCTGTGATTTTCCGTTATGCATATCCAATGTAACCCAGACTTCCAATCCTCCTGTCCATACATTTCTGTTATCATACATTTTCTTTGTTATACACTTTATCATATATTGTGTGAAAAGTTTTACGTTCAAATTCTCCATTTCTGAAATTCTAAATTGCACTGTGACTTTTCTTTTTTAATCACAATTCAAAGTTCTGAAA
Organism: Protopterus annectens; assembly: GCF_019279795.1. Taxonomy (NCBI): domain Eukaryota; kingdom Metazoa; phylum Chordata; order Ceratodontiformes; family Protopteridae; genus Protopterus; species Protopterus annectens. The sequence continues at coordinate 336,576,645 of NC_056741.1, read as the reverse complement.
GACAAGGTGATATGTTTTTTTCTTTTTTCCATACACCTATATTTTTCTGCACTAGAAAAAGTCTCAAAAGTTACTTCACAAAGATCTTCTGACCCAAATGTACCAAAGCTGTTATGTCTTCTAAAAAAAACCTAATGGCAATATAATATTGTCCATTATGTCCTATCTGCCAATAGCAGCACAGGTTTTGCTTTTTATTATTACTCCCAGTCTTTTTTTTTTGACATCGGTGCCCTTCTGCTGCTGACAAATGCTTTGCTTCACGATGTATAATAATTCTTGTTACAACACCTACATTTTTTCCTTACTTAATTTCTGTCATTCACAGTACCCAGTTCTAGAATCATATTCTTAAAACTGATTAATCCATTAGCTGAACTTGTTTCTGTAATCTGCTTTGCTGTCACGTCATCTTTATCATCAGACTGTTTCTGCAGCACACAATTCATTACAGCACCCCAGCTCCCTCCTCACCTTCATTTGGTTCTCCTTCCTTCATTAAGTTCTCTGGCACCTCTCTGTCCAAACTTACACTCTCCAACTGGCTAACCAGGATTTCATCTTGCTCAGATTCTCTCTGAGCACTAGTGACAGCTTTCTAGAACCTCCAAGTGCTTAGAAAGGGTAGGGGAAGTTCTGTGGTGCAAAGACTAAATTTTCCCTATTCAGTAAAAGGGGTTCCTATTACATTATCGAACTTCCAGAAGGTCGAACACCAGATGTTCGAACTTGGAAGATAGAAATGTAATTACATCGAAACATCAGAACAGTGAATTTTTTCCCAGGTAAAAAATTTGCTGTTCCAAAAAACACACACACAACACAAGCACACCAAAAACCTTATAAACCTACACTAAACCTTACATACACAACTACCTATGCACTAACTTTAACCCAAACCCTAATCCTAAGGTCCGCCACTATCACACACTTACCTTACCCACACCCTAACCCTAAAGTCCATCACTATAGCACACTTACCTTACCCGCACCCTAACCCTAAAGTTCATCACTATCGCACACTTACCTTACCTGCACCCTAACCCTAATGTCCGTCACTATTGCACACTTACCTTACCCGCACCCTAATCCTAAAGTCCATCACTATCACACACTTACCTTATCCACACCCTAACCCCAACGTCTGTCACAATCACACACTTACCTTAACCTGTTCCATAACATTTGCACCACAGTGGAGAAAATGTCGAAGCCGCAGAAACGTCCAAGCCAAATTCTTTCCCTGGGAAAGAATTCGGACTTCCGCGGCTTCGACATTTTCACCTTTCGAACTTCCAGGTTCGAACTTCTGATGTTCGACCTTCTGGAAGTTTGATTAGGTAATAGGAACCCAGTTAAAGTACTACCTTGGGTCTGCATTAAAAAGAGGACATAGACCTAGTAGGATTAATTCATTCAACAAAGTATAAATAAATAAAAATAAATAAATATTCTAGATTAAAGTGCCATCATTTAATGATGATAGTTGTGAAATTATGGCAATGTTTGCTAGTGCCTGGTGGAGCATGCCTGCATGGAAGATCATATTCTATCTGCAGTTTAAGGAGCTGCTGCTTTATTCTTGTGCTGGTTCAGTCCATAAGATATTGAGCACAGCCAGTAGCATTACTAGGTCAGGGAGATAATGCAGTTATTGGTATAATTACCTACAATCCTGCAGTCCAGATGATCTCCATGCATTGGAAGCAGCAGTTAAGGAACAATGCTGCAAAAGGTGCTAGAGTAGAGCTTACTGTATTTTTTTGTTTTTTTGTATGGGACAGCTCTTGCTTCTGGCAGGTAATCATAGAATAGAGTCATCAGAGAAAGTACGAGGCAGCAGGGCCAAGTGGCCATTTACACCTTGACAGTGCTCATCCTTATACCTTACCTCCTTCTTCAAAGACTGATAGGCCAGTCATACTGGGCATAAAATTATGAATACCCATTCAATTGTCTAATTCCTTCTTAAAGGAAGATTGTGTGTCACATTGCTTGATCTGGAGAGGAAATTTGTTTCAGAAACAGAGTAGTCATTGTGTGCCAAATCTGTTTCTGCACTGTAATTTGTTTCAGTCAGTACAGCGAATAAGTGTAGCCTACAGTGTGGTGCTTTAGCATCAGTCAGTGGTGGCAGTACTTACTGTAATATGCTAACTACATTTTCATGTGTATTCCCTCAGAGACCTGTTATGAGGTAGGGTTATTCAGCACTATCTCAGGGTTCGTGCACATTTCCTGATATGTTTCTTTGTGTAACAGAAATATACTTCTGTGTAGGTATGTTATGTAAAGGGAATATACACTAGCCTACTACTATCACACAGTGAATGGGACATATATGGGACTGTGGCTTATAGGTGTTGTTCTGGCACAGTTCTGTAATGTAATCCTTTCTCATTCAAGATGAAAAGGCTAGAGTATGAACCATGTTACCTACAATAGAGGGCAGGACAGTCTTGCAATCAGGCAGGATTAATTCCCTTACAAATGTAAATCAGCGTTACAAATATTTTCCTTCCACTGGCAGGATAGATTAACTTATGGCAAACTTCCTATTTTGTCTCCTCCCTTCAGGTCCAGGTGAATGATATGCTCAGCAGGTAGCTCATGTGTGTCCTGTCCCTTCTGGGGTTATAGTTGAGGAGTGTGAGAAGTGGTGAGGCTGAGATGGCCTCTCCAAATGGCAGTCCTGGTCCTTCACTGGCAGGTAACCTGACACCATGCCTGAGGCCACCCACCTGAACCTGGAGCAGGTGGCGAACAGAGCAGTGGGCAGGTACAAGACCTAATGGAAAGCCTCCAGAAGCAGATTGTAGATTCAGCATCCTGGCCATCCCGAACTACTGGACCACGAGGGGATGGTGTGGCTGATATCAAGCTCACCTTGATCCATTGTCTGGTGATAGATCTATGCCTGGGGCAACAGATGGCACATTTCAGCTCATTCCCCACCCTCTCATTAGACTGCTCTGTCCTTCTTCTTGTGTCATACCCTATACCCTGTGTGTTGTACAGTCTTCCCCATTACCACGTTCTGCCCACAGTCTGTCCATCTCATGATTCCCCATCCTACAGCATGTGCATTTACCCCATTTATCTTTAGTGGTGTATATTAGTCTCTGTGTGCCCCTACACACAATTCTACCCCCTCCTACCCTATTTTCCTTTCACACTATCCCATCTTCCCTTCTCTCTGTATAAAAAGAGGATCCTATTACCCTCAAAAACAGTATTGCCTTGCTTTGTTCTATAGCACTGTGGAAGAATGGCTAGTCTTAAAAAGGATCTTGTGGTCATTTGCCTATTACACCCCTATGAACGTATAATGCAATTTCTTTAGCAAATGTAGTTAAATATATAATGCCACATGCTACTGCCAAGCTATGCAACCCTTATGTAAGTGTACTGCACGCCTATGAATAATGGACATGCTGAGTGCTGTGGCATGCAGCTGTAATCCTAGTTGGTTGGGAGGTGGGTGTTGTTGGATTAAACAAGACTCTAGGTGACAGTCTGTGGATACAAAGATGATGAATTTGCAAATGTGGCCCAGAGAGAGAAGGAGAATAAGCACAACTCAAGACCCGTCCTAAGATGTATGTTACGGGCATTCCGCCACTGCAATTCCTTGAGATACAGGATGCCAAAATATCTGAAATAGCAAATGTATCAGCAGTATGCAGAATTACCAATTATTTGGCACATAAGATAGAGAAATGTACAGAATAAGAGAACAGCTGCTACATACTAATTGTCCAGAAATCATAGTTGGGGTCTCTTGTACCCAGTATAGTAAAAGTTATCAAACGCCATTGCAAATGTTCATGCTAAACACACTTTGATATAAAAAATCCAAATAATATTTGCAGCAACCACATACTAGTATACAAAACAGTTATGTATTTGCTACACTGATATAAACACCCTGACAAGCTGTGAGGAAACAGAAATGCAAAGTGTGTACACGCTGAGGAAAAAATATATGTTAACTGACACAATAAACATAATGTAAGTGCATTTTTAGAGGCTTCCATACAAAATGTATTGAGGTAGTGTGATACATTACACCATTTACATCCTAAGCAACGTATAAGCTCTTGGCTAAAACCAGGAACAGAAGTGAAGATCTGTGCAGGTTACAGTAGGCTGAATATTTCCTAATGCATGTAACTAAGCAATGTGCATCAAATCAACTAAGAAACAATCTTTGACCTTGAATTCATTAATGTGAGTTTAGTACAGTGAAATTAATGTTGACTTTATATATGAACTTATTAGCATATGTTTACTTCATTGAAATTAAATTGCCTCATTCCTACAGCTGTCACCCTATGAAAGGAGATTGCACGTGTAAACCAGGATGGTCAGGGCTGTTCTGCAATGAAACCTGCCCCCAGGGTCAATATGGTGAAGGATGCCTAGAAATCTGCTTGTGTCTGAATGGGGGAACGTGTGACAGTGAAACAGGCCAGTGCATGTGCCCTGCAGGATACACGGTAAGCATCAGGGTATTGATATAGTCTTTTTAACAGGCAAACATTCAGTGCTCTGCACACACAGTTACTATCTCTTTGTCATCTGAAACTGCACGTGTTTCCTATTTGTCATCTAATCTTTATTGCATGTTGTTGCAGATATCTATTTATGTCTATCTGTAATACAAGATCATGTGAGTGTATCATATTTTGTTAGCTGCTGCAGTTTTTTTTTTCTTTTTGTGGATGTCTTTTCCCCAGGCCACTACTGTAACAGTGCATTATCTAGGGAGACTATTATGGTGAACAAAAAAAAACAAATAACTAACATGTGAAAGATGTTACTGGTAACAGCACTGGTGTCATTCCAAACACTCCAAATTAATTTATTCATAAATCAGATTACCTTCTAAATTCACCTGAGGGATTTGGCATTCACTATGCATAAGGCACAATAACAAATACTGATCATGGTGCCACCTCACTGCAGAATGCACACACACACAGACACATACACACAAACACACACGTCAATGCACAGACCACACACACACACACACACACACACACACACACACACACACACACACACGTCAATGCACAGACCACACACACACACACACACACACACACACACACACACACACACACACACACACACACACACTCACACACACACACACACACACAGACCCACACACACACAGATTAAGCATGGAGGTGAGTTATAGGAAACAGTATCAGATCCTACAATAGTGTTAAGCACATCATGTAACTGTAGTTCATTTATTTCATGGCTGCAATACAGACACCAAGCTCTGAAAATGAAGAGGAGCACAGAGGAGCCACCCAAGGCTTACTTCAGAAATTAAATTATACAGCCAGGCTTACAAGTTACATTTTTAACTCTGTTATTTATAATGTTATTGTTTGGCACTTGAATATGAATTCTTGCAGTTGTGATTACAAAAGGAAATCTGAGAATTACAAATACAAGTCTGAGAAGGGGGAACAAAACTCAGAAGGTTAAAACTAAAAATAACATCTCTGTAGTGAAGCACTTAGACTAAGACACAGAAGAGTGTACCAACAATAAAATGTGAGAAAATTATTTGTCTGACTAAAGTTCATAGACTAGTTTGCATAAGTCAGTGGCTCAGCAAATTCCAGGAAATGCACCAGAAAATAGAAAGTATTAGACTAGTGAGGAGTGGATTCTAAGAAATCAAAGACAGAATCAGACTTTTAGAAAAAGAGAGCAAAGCAAAACATGGCAAAGGATTATTTAACAGCACAAATGAGAAACTACAATGTAGTGAGAATTTATCTCATGACTTTATATATTTGGCACAGGGGGTTAAGGCTGGGAGCTGTAGTTCCTGTGATGTAGAGTTGTATTCCCTAATTTTCTTACTGTGTGACCAGACATTGCACCCAGGTCATCCCTGAAAAGGGACTGTGGGTCTAGTGGGTCTGTCTGGTTAATAAATGGATATTGCTATGTCTAGTAGTTGGCATCGCAGGATAAGGCTGTGAACTGTAGATCCTGAGGTACAGGGTTTGATTCCCTCAACCCTGATTCGCTTCCTTTGTGACCATGAACAAGCCGCTTAAGCAGGCAACACAGGTACAAATGGAAATGTGGGCTAGGGTCCTCAGTTGTCCCCTATATTGCAACTCTAGTAACAGCAGATGAATGTGTAAACCTATGATTTTACAATGGCTGGGATTACCAAGCCAATGAAAGCCCAGATAATGAAGTTTCCATGCCACCATAAAATCTCAAATTACTTCACCAACAAATGTAAAAAGATTTAGCTTGCTGCCATTTCCAAAACTTTCAAACTTATCATGAAACTGGAAAAAATGCATGTCATCAGTTAAACCAATGATGTAACACTCTGTTTCTAATTTTCTGTCTTAAGATTTCAATAATAAAAACACAGATATCCAATGAAGAAAAATGCAAATTTCCACTTAAGTACTGTTAATGGCATAAATCACATACTACCGATAGATAATACTGTATATGTTTTGCCATGTACAGAAGTGTGTGCATGTATAGTGTATCAAAAGCTGTAATCAGGAAGTCATCCGTGGTCTGTCATAATCAGTTACTTAATTATCCCTGAGTGGCATTTTCAGCAGTAAGTAGGAAGGATTTGTGACAGGGGTTGGCATTCGTCAGCAAGAGCACAGCCACAAAGGTAATATTGTGGTTCATAGCTTTGGACAGAAGCATTTAACCTCACATTGTGCTGCATGGCAAAAATGATTTAGCAAGATCCTAAGTGTTGTTACCTCTGATCACCCCATTTGCATCTGGACAGGTGGTTTTACTACTTTTGCAGAGAGTAGTCTTCTCTACTGTACTATAAATTTAACCCCCCCAAAAAAAATCCTTTCAGTTTCAATTTTAGCTTCAAATTTATTTATGTGTTTTATCAGCAAAACACAAAATATAATTATAGATATAGTAGACACATTTCAATAATAAACACCAACAATAAAATTATATATATATAAAAAAACATAAACAGAGATTATTACAAATCTTTTTTTAACAGAAATAGACTAGCAAAGGGCTCGTTCCTATTATCCTCCTGATTATCATGTGTAGTGACCAAGTATAGCATTAATTTTTTTTGTAAAGCAATAATCATGCATAATGTTATTAGCAGTAGGAAATTCAAAGCGTAAAGCATATTGTCCCAAGGAGTTGTGCATTATATTCTGATGAACTTAACTTTATTTATTTTATTTTATTTTTTTTGACCATTTTTTTTTTTTTTAAGTTTTTATACAGGAAATATAGTCACAGGGGGAGAAAAGTAGTAAAATAGCAATAGCAGTTACAGTAAAATATAAATACAAAATATTAAAAGTAGTAAGTAAAAAAAAAAATAAATACAATAAAAAAATTTAAAAAACAGATAAGTATAAATACAAAAACATACCATAGCAACAACAATAATATATAATGATAATTAAAATAATTTAAATGAATATAAAATAATGATAAATACAGATTACATTAAGGCACATACATATATAGACATAAGGTATCAACATCATACTTAGCTCATGCTGAGGTGTGATATGGAATGCACATAAATGGAAACATATAGGAATAAATTGATATAGGTTGATAAGAAATAAGATAATATTATAATTATATGATATAATTGATATAGTGAGAGATAGAGTGAGATGAAGATATATAGGAAGTGTATAAGTACAGAGTAGTAGAGCACTTTGAAGACAGCAGAGAGACAGCAGAAGACATTTAGAGTTAATTGGGGGAACATGAAGAGAATTGAGAAGAATTTTTATTTTTTATTTTTTTTTTAAAGAGTGGAGGACAGAGATAGAGAGAGGAGTTCAAGTCTGAGGGAAGTTTGCCTACGTGTTTGAAGGGAGGAAAGAAATTTGTTGAATTGTTGTTGTGTTTGTTGATATTAATAAGTGGTAATTTAGAGTAAGATTAGGAGTTGTTAAGATTGTTGTAGGGGGTATGGAGGGTAGTCAGTATATAGGTGGTGGTGGGGTGGTGCTCTAGTGGACAGTAGTGAGTTGTGTTGTTGAGATAGTATCTGGTTATGACTCTGTAGCCCTCCCTAGTTGTTTTAGGTTTGTTGTAGTGTGTTTTGAAAGGAGATCCTGTGGCAAATCTAGCAATGGAGTGATAGGCAGTAGCAAGTTTGTTTAGATTGTTTTTTGAGAGATTGTTTAGCCACCAAACACTTATTAAGACCAACCCTTAAAATTATGTTTTGTCTCTATAAATGTTCGTATTGTTGTGTTCCACTTTGTTTTGGTTGGGTGGAACCACCACAGGAATATCTGATATCCCTAATAACACTGTACCTGAAATCAGTAAAATATGTAGTTCTAGTTTAACCAAACCAGGCCTCAGTCATTTTAATCTTAAATCATAGCGACCAGCCACAAAAATTCACTTTTTATTGTATTCTGAAAATGGATATTCATATGCCAATTACTATGAATTGCTAGTATGTGTTGAAATTAATACTGTGAAAACAGTAGTTTTTAAACTGCATATATCACAAAATGAAAATAATAAAAACAGCACCAAAAGTCCCAGCCAAACATTTATTCATCACAGTTTTAGAGCTTTCATTCCAAAACACAGGAACTTCATCAGAAACTGTACCAGAGTAACTTCCTTCCTTTTTAAAAACTCAGAAAGAGGCTCTATGCCTGGACCAGTAATATGTAAAGAAACATATACTCTTGAATACACACTTAAAACTAGCTCTAGAAGTACACACTTAAAAAACACTTGCGTAAAATATACTTACATAAAATAACTATATGTCAATAAATGTTCCTTCAAATAATTAATCTATAAAAATATATTTAAACGCTTTCATAAGAATAAAATGAAAAAAGTTGATGGATGTCATAAAAAAATCTGTGATAAAATATACATGTAAAAGTATTGAAAATTACAAATGTCCTTGACCTTGCCACATTAAGACAGGCAGTTAGATTTAATTTTAAAAATAGGCTTAATAGATATTAAATCATTGATCCCTGGGGATGGTGGCATTCAGTAAAATTTGCCAGTAGAGCTCTCTCTTTTCAACAAATGTTTCGCAGTCACCACCTCTTTCGAAGTATTCTACTTTCTCCAAAATAGTGAAAAAACTTTTTAAAGTCATCACATTGCAATGAATGTTTATAAAGGGTATTGAATTGATGTGCCTTACTGACTGCATATGCATGCTGGTATATTCTTGTCTCTAAAGGTCCAAGTCTTCCCAACATAAAATGCTGGGCAAGATGAACAGAAGGCAATATACACTACCCCTTTTGTGTTACAATCAAACCTGCCTTTGACTGTATTCTGTCTTGGAAAATCATGTACTGAGAAAGTTCTACCTTCTAGAATGAGTCTACACTGCTTGCATACTCCACACCGTTTCATTCCCAGTTTTTAGTAAAATTACTTTTTCAGCTTCCACTAAATTCAAATAATGTTTTGAAGCTTTTGTTGTTCTTAAAAGCACATCTGGGCTGCTCCACCAGTCTGCTGGTTAACCCAAGACTTCCAAAGACAATACAACGATGACTACTAATAGCATTCTTTAAAGAGTGAATGTCTGTACCGTATGGTAAAACTAGTGCCTCCTAGTGGTCAAATGAAAAAAAGGCTAAGTGCTGAACAAGTAATGTACACATTTTCTGGTCATCAAAACTAGAGGGGAAGAGAGCACATTAAAAATAGAAATTTGCTTACTGATGTATAGCACCTGCCAACTGTTGTACTATTTCTGGTAGCATGTCATGTTGATTGCATCAGTCAAAACAAGTGAGACACTTAACCTTGCAACTTCCATTTGTGAGGTAATTTTGGAAAACTGACATGAAATTATAATAACTTTTCTGTTGGATTACACACTTATACAAGTATGACACATTGCTTTAGTGACAAGAGTAGGTGTTAGAAAATTTGTCAAATGCACATGTGATTCTGTGCTTAACTAATGGCAGCGGCGAACACTGTCGCTGAAACAGTGTTGCCACCAGTCACTACTATCCATTATCACAATCAACATAGACAGGTATGGTGGGAGTGAATGTCCATTGCTGAGTTCTCTTGGGGACAGGCATGATAGCAACCATTGACCTCTACAGGAGTTTAGAAGTAGTCTAGCTAGCAACTATTAGTCATACAACCATGCTGCAGAGAATGCAGGGAAATCTATTCCTGTATGGGAACTTGCAGGGGCCTCTTAGGTTGCAACATTCAGCAGTGCTCAGCCAGTGCAGTGAGGTAGGGAGTGGAACACACATAACTCTCACACCAGACTGCTCCCTACCACTCAACCTTCACCTCCAGTGTAAAGAAAGGGTCAATGATGGGTATGTTTATCCATCCTGGAGGGGACAAACACTCAAAATGTTATATCACCAACAGAGGCTGGAGACAAACAAGAGGTGTGTTGTCCTAAATGGGATTATGTGAAACACCATGGCTGAGTTCCTGCTGTGATAGAATGAAGTGCCACACATACCCATGCACATCCACCCTGCAGGCTTTTGTTAAGGTCTTGGTGAGTACCTCCATGTATGTGGGTTTATGTGTCTTGACTTTATCTTGTGTAAGAGAAGAGGTGTGTGAACTTACAACCTTTTTTATGTCTTGTTTATTGTTACATGAGAGGACTGATTCGGGTTTCATGGTATAGTGACATCTCTCACACACTGTATTTGTTTGCTTTAGGAGCAGGTGGTTGTCAGTATACATGAGGCAATTGCTACCTTGCCTCAGGATGCCCATGTCAATCAGGCTAGCTGGAAAAATGTTAGGAAACTGACTGCCCATAGCAGCAGGTAATTCCTGGTTTGTGGGATGGCAAAAGATGAGTTATTGCTTTGGGATTACAAGGGCAAAAAATCAGCGATTGCTCTGGGATTAGCCAGGGGACTTAAAACTATATAAGATTAGCGAAGAAAGGGGGCGATACTTGACAGTGCTTAGCTAAGCTGCCTGCAGTGCAGCAGTGCATGACCAAGTTGCCCAAAGAGCAGCAGGGAAGCCTAAGACAGTTTCAGTGAATGGTGTTCAGAGAAAACAAAAATGCGATTTTAGACATTTGTGTCTGTAAAAGCACTGCTAACCCCCATTGCATAGTGTGCATCTACATGCAAACATGGTGCTTAAATACAAATGAATTTAAACACAAATTAATTTAAATGCAAATGAATTTAAACAGTTCTAACACAATCTAACAATGGAAAAGCCCCTCACAGAGACATTATTCCAACAATCTCCAACTCAGATGGGTCATGAGCTACACACACGTCTGCCATAAGCGTGCGGGAGGGGCCCTCTTAATGTAAGGTGTCTGGTTTTAGTGCTCAAGTGATAACAAATAGTCTAGATCCAGCAAGTCTAAATCTAGCCTATGCTATTTAAGGCAGATGAAGCGAAATATACAAGTGCAGAATGAATCAGTAACAGCAGCAAAAACAGTATAAAGTGAAGGGAACAGTTCAGTGAAATACAGTACACAAGTGCAAAAAAACAGGCTTAAATTATACTTATTTTTTGAAGATTTCAGTAGGTGCCTTGGATTCTCTTAGATGCACTTCAGATCTCTGCCTAAGAAGCAATGCATACATTGGGTTAGGTATCCGACATACTGCCTAGTTTGTTGATGTGGTTGTATAGGTTTAGGGGTCTATACCAAGTGGGCATCAATCCTTACATCTCTAGGTGGGTTGCAAATTGGCTCACAGACATGACCCACAGAGTGAAAGTTGTGGATTCTAAGTCAGACTGTTGATCAGTCAAGAGTGGAATCCCACAGGGTTTGGTCCTGGGCCCTCTCCTGTTTGGCATCTACTTCTCAGAAGTCCAGGTCAATACAGAAGGACTCTGGCTGACCAAGTTTGCTGATGACTGCAAGCTAGGCGTCATTATCAACTCCCCAAGTGATGCAGATATCCTACAAAAGTGCCTCTCTGAGACCAATGACGTGTCAGAACCATAGCCTGAAGCTTAATGCCAAAAAACGCATTATCATCCCCTGTGGAAAAAACTCAGTTCCCATGAATTACCATGTTGATGGGAGCCCACTGAACACTGAAGGGGCCATAAGAGATCTGGGCACCCAGGTTGACAGCCACCTCACCTTCAACCACCACATTGCCACTGTGGTCAGAAAGTCCTTCTACATGACACATCTTATAACCAAAGGTTTTGCATCCAGGAAGGAAGAAAGAGGTCATCATCCCTCTTCTACTCATCCCTCATTAGACCAGTCATCGAATTATAACACCCCTTTTGGCATGTACCTGACCAGACACCTACAACAGCTGGAGAGGCCACAAAAGTACCTCACAAAAAGAATCCTAGGCCTTAAACACATGTCCTACATGGACAGACTCAAGAAACTTCAACTGTTCTCAGTCTCTTATCATCTACTTGGAGGTAATCACTGCTTGACTTACAAAGCCATGTCTGACCGAGTCCTACTTGAAATGCCACACCTAAAGAAATCCCACTTCCTTCCGCACCACATGGTCCAGAGATCACAACCTCATTACCACAATTAACAGAACATGCTGGAGGGACAGGTTCATCTCCCAAAGAATGCCCATACTCTGGAATAGGCTTCCCATTCATGTCAAGTGGAGCACCTCAATGGCCCTCTTCAAGAGAAATCTTGACTAGTGGAAGGGTAACAGAAAGTTCACTCCAGGGATCATTCCAGTTGCACTACTGGATACAGACACTGTGAAGTAACATTGGGTGGCATGGTACCTGGGCAATTTTTTTTGGGGGGCTAGGCTTGTAAAGGTTCCAGGGCCATTAGCCTACTACACACCTATGAACCCATGAACCTATGATTGATTTACAGCTGGTTCTGTTTAGAAGGAGTACATAAGAGTATCCTATGCTATAGCTTTTTGACTAACTGAGACAACTGTGACCAACTATGATAATAATATCACCAATAGCCAAAAGCCATTCACAGTAGCTACACTCAACTGAGTGAAGGACAACCAGATATCTAGGATTTTGTCTTCAACCAATTTCAAGACAGGCACCCTCTTGAAAAAACATGATGAAAAGTTAATTACTAAACTAATGTTCAGCCATAGCTGGAATATAAAGTTCAGCTTCCTGTGTTTTCATAAACACCTTTGTTGGTTTTTGATTCCCCTTTTAAAGTGACTGTCATCAGAAATCTTTTAAATATTACAGGTAGCAATATCAGATATTTGTTTAATCAATGACAGATAGAAATGCAATAAGGAATTAATTCATCTCCTTATTCATAGATGTTAGTTATATTAACTTTGTAGCAGATGAGCAATTACCTCTAGTGTTTTTCTGTATTTACCTTCTGCTGTCATACCTATTAGTTTTATTTACCCAAAATGAGAGGCAGTGTCACACACCAAGACTGAGCCTGAAGCACTAATCCGACATCAATCAAGCTGTCTTTGCGTTACCTTAAAGAAAGGTATCTGCTTCTTAATAGAGAACTCACTTCCGTATATTTTTTGCTTTGCTTTCACAGTTTGTGTTTAAACCATTCAAGCTATAATAGCTTTTAAACATCCCTACTGGTTGTGGCAGTTTGACATAGTAGCTGCTGAAAGCAAATGGATCATGGCGTCATTGTGTCAGGCAATGTCGCAAGTTCTTAGCTCTGCTATTATTTTCCATTTTCTGTGCAACGAATGTTTATCATTACCCAAACAAACTCATACAAATTATAGTTACAAATATCATTTCAAACTAAAGAAGTTTACAGACAGTTGATTCTAAGTTAGACATCAAAATATTGGACCTGTTTCTCATTTACTAAGATTTTCATGTTGTCATGTAGAAAACATTATTGTATGGAATAGCAGACATTAAAGCTGGGAGGGGCTTCTTTTGTTTAAATCTGACAGGGCCCCAGCTTTAAGCTAGCAACCACATTATGATGAATTAACATTTTGTGCAAAGCAACATAACAAACAAAAGAAGTCAGGACACTAATGTGAAGTGAGCGCAGCAGTAAAGTGATATGCTGTCCCTAAACAATATATTCTTAGCAAAGGTGATATATGCCTCGCTATGCTCTTATCTACAGTGTATTTGCACAAGTATAGGGGACTAATAATGTTTTATTTAAACATTTGTTGACCGGGAGACTCTGACTAGACTCCACAGAGCCTATTTTCAGCGGAGGCCCGGGGAGAAATGCTCCAATCACGTCTTTAGAATGGGGGAGGAAACCGGAGTACCCAGAGGAAATCCACCCAAACGCAGGGAGAACATGCAAATTCCACACAGAAGGCACCCCAGTCGAGAATCAAACCAGAGAACCTCTTGCTGTGAGGTGACAATGTTAACTGCTGCACCACTGCATGTTGTTGAATAAGGGTGCATTTGTACTGGCTTATGTCAAGAGACAATCATATATCAGCACTGAGAGAAGATGTGATGACATCTGCAAAATACTATTTCAATATCCCATTAAGCACTGACGTTAGAGAGACAATGATCAGACTACAGTGATGGACTGGTCTGTAAAGCAAGATATGGTCTTAACTGATATCACCATTTTGGGTACATGATAACTAAACTTTATAGAGCTTTGCTGTGCAGTTGTGCTTTGTGCCATAGAGGTAATACAGACTGCACTTGTGCAATATGATAGAGCTTACATGTGTTCTTCTGTGCACTTGAAGACTTAAAGCAGTGCTGCTGTACATAAAATGTATACAGCAGTGTGGTAATGATCAGTGACTAATGATTTTCTTTGATAGTAAAGAGCGTATAATTATTGCCAAATATAAATAAGAGGGATATTTTCATTTATTTGCATGCTTGAAAATATAATTTAGTGCACTGTTTTGACAAGGAAGCAACATATGATTTTGACTGACGTGCTCTGCTGTGATATGCAATAATGAGAAGTTATAACCATGTTTTATCAAGAGGAATATTGCATTTTATTTGTTGAGTCTGTAAATATGGTTTGGTACACTGCTTAACTGGGAGGCAACAAAGAGTCTTGTTAGAAAGTGCTGCTGGTAATGAGAGGCTGTAGATCGATATTGTGCAACTATACTGTAAGCATAGAATGAATACAACCTATAGCCTATATATGTTTCTTTGGGCACCACAGAGTTTGCATAAGAAAATGTTTAATTGAATCAAAGCAAGAGGAATATTTCACTTTATTTTTCATATTTTCATTTATCATTTGAGGAACTTTTTAATCAATAACAAGTGATCTTGACAAGCTTGACAAGTGATACCAATAATCAAACGTTGTCGAGTTGTCTGCTCTGTGCCATAGAATTAATGGAGCCTATTACATTATACGGCATATAGATGCTTTTCTTTATGAGGTAGAAATTATACAGATGGAGATGGGAAACTAATTTTACAGACTGGAGCTGAAATTTGATGTATTATACTTTATGATCAAGGAAGCAAAATACAGCATCCATAAATGATCCCAGGAAATCAGTCTGTGGCATATTACGGAGACAGAGACTTATCAAAGAAGAAAATAGTGTTGATTTTGATTTTGATTTAAGTTTCATGTCACGTGTCTGCATATAATACTGATAATGGCCTTTTCTAACCTGAATAATAACCTTTTAAGTTTATACATGGGATTGTTTTAATGTGGCTGTCCTGGCAGTAACATCTTGGTAACTGAAACAATATGTTGCTCTACTGCATATGCACAACACAGAACAAAACATTAAGAGGTGATGTGTAGTTTAATATGAAGCTTTATAGCATTATTAATACCAAATATAATAATGTAAAAAAATTGTATCAACATAAGAAACAAGGATGCACAGCACACATGCATTAAAGCAAAAGGCAATCTGTCGAAGATTCGGCACGGACAAGAAGAAGGCAAGTGGAAACAAGGGTGTCCAGCAAAGAGGTGACTAGATTGTGTGAGAGAAGACCTGTGACAGTCAAAGAAAGTAGGAAAATTACACTGAATAGAAAAAGATGGCGACAGTTGATGTGACACTCCAGCCCAATGAAAAAACTGAGAAAAACAGGGTTAATGATAATAGTAAGAAAAAAGCTGTTGCCTCCCACTGTATGCAATTACATTTTGAAAACACTGAAAGAATACTGTTTAATTCTGACTCGCTAACTGCCTCTAGTAATCTATTTCTATTTACCATAGGTTTTTTTACCGGTGTCATTCTGATTCATTTCCAGTGCAGAGTAGCATTTGACATTGTCCCATACTTTATTTATTTATTTATTTTTGTTACCCATACATTTCCATCTGTTATTCTGGAACTATTGTAGTGCTCATAGTGATACAACTTTCATAAGGAAATCTCAGGTCTGTATTTTGCATGAGATGTAGGCCTGCTCCTTAAGGATTATTGCTGAAAAGCACAGAGCATTTTCTGTGACAGGCAGCCTCATTCAAAGACTGTTGAATGACAGTATACTTGAACCATATATAAAAAATAATAAAAAAAAAAACAGTGAGCATATTAGTGATTTTACATACTAAAGCTATGTCTTTCATGAATTTTGCTTTGATTTCACTCACCTCCCATGGGTCTACTTCAAAGGATAAAGGAACTTTTGAAATGTAAAGAAACACCGGATTGGCTCCAACATACAGACTTGGTGACTTCTACTTCCAGTTCCTTCATAGCACATTTACCTCTTAGCCCATTTTATACCATAACCTTTCCTACTCACCCCAACTATAATTATCATGAGTCTATCAAAGTATACTTTCTAAGTCTTTTAGTGGGTTGCTAAGGTACAAAAGAGCAATTTGTAGTTATGGGCCATTTAGTCACATGCAGTAAATGCAATGTATTGATGATTTCTTATGACTGTGATAATAACTGCTGCAACTGGCTGGGTGTTGTCCATGTTTGAAATCATAAGATTACATTATCAGAGTTCACTCCAGGTTATAGTGTCCCAGCTAGAGGAGTAATAACTACAGTATTGACTAAAGACCTTTGCAGTGAATCATTACCACTAATGTCACTGGGTAGTTCTAATGTTTCCTAAGCTGACAATTTAGTATTCTCAAAAGTTACGATGGACAAAGTACAGATCAAAGTTACATGTCTAGCTGTAGATACTACACACTATAATTGCAATGATTAATAATGTAAGATAAGTCCAAGAATTTTGGTAAGGTGCTGTTTTTTTGGAGTTCTAGTGTGAAAAATACTTTGCAGCTGTTGTTATAAAAATAAACTTCCTTAAAACAGAGCTATAGCCTTTTGGAATGTTATTACTCCATGTACATCTTTTCAATGTTTCAAAGATTAGTATACGCAGAGTCCTCATAATTAATTTCAGACTTCAGCTTATCATTCAAATAACACACTTTATGATCAGTACACAGATAAAATAGGCTGATGTGTCTCTTTATGAAGTATTTGTGAATAAACCTCTCTAAAAATGCACTACTATTTACCCGAAAGACATTATTACTGTGGATTTACATACACTAGCAATAGTCCTGATAATTATCAATTACATTTTTTAATTGTAGAGTAACACGACAATTACGTGAGAATTATGCATCCTTATGAATGCTCTTTTTGTCTTCTTTGTTGTCAGGGAGACCATTGCTCAGGCCTTTGCCCTGCAGGCGCCTATGGTGCAAACTGTTCTAACACATGCAGTTGCATTAATTCAATTAAGTGCTCACCGATTGATGGTACATGTGTTTGTAAAGAAGGTAAGTGAAAACACAACTGATAGTTAAGAATGAACATCCTGCACGTTCCTGTTAATGCTCCTCTTATTTACATTTGTAATGGCAGTGATCAGTGTTTTTAGTCTTTTGGTTCTCCTACTGAATAGAAGTTTTGGTCCCTTTAAGTACACGTAAGCACACACAAAGAATGGTTATATTGTTAATGTAGTGAATCAAGTCATCCAAGCTATCATTCTGAAAGTAAGACTACTTACATCTTTGATTTTATATTAATGGGCTCAGACATATTTAAAACTTTTGATAAATTAAATATAGAATTAATACTACACTTCTGGGCATTTTACAGTTTCATCTCGCAACATCCTTGACCTGGTCATTGCTAACATGGGCGACTGTTGCTCTACACTAATAGTCAACTCCTCCTTGGTTAGATCCGACCACAACCTAATCACCTTGGAAATCCACATCCCTCCCACCCCACAAAGGTAACCACCATGATAAACTTCTCCAAAGCTAACTTTGGGCTCCTAAAATCAGAGGTGGCTAACTTCATGGCACCCATGCAAATGGAGATCAGTTGCATGACTGCCGAATCATACAGCAATGCACTGTACAAACGCATACACAAATGCATGGATCTCGCCATACCCAACAGAACCAAGATGCTCTCCTCCAAAAAAAGGAAACCAATCTGGTGGTCCCCTGCCATAAACAAACTCTACAACACAAGGAGGAAACTGATGCAGAATAAGGTGAAGTCCCAAGCCCGGAAAAACTCCCTTATCAGCCTCAACAAAAAAGATGAGATCCCTCACCAAATCCTCTAAAGCTAGCTATGAAAACAGAATTGCAGCAGAAAGTAAAGAAAATCACAAGGCCTTCTGTAGTTATGTAAAGAATCTCCACGGCAATACCCAGATTTGCTCTGAGCTACTGCAAAATGGTACTTCCTGTACCGAGCCAACAGATATTGCCAATATACTGGCTGACAGGTTCAGTGCCAACTTTACCACTCTTGCCCCCCCAAGGGACCAATCACAATACCAGTAGATTGCCAGGCACCTAGTATTACTGCACAGGTTAAAACAGCACTGTTCAAGGCCAAGAATACAGCTTCTATGGGACCTGACAATATCCCTGGCAGTGTTCTACATGAACTACAGAGTGAACTGGCACCACACCTGTGTTCTCTGTTCAGTCACAGCCTCACCTTAGGCTTTGTCCCTACCAAATGGTACACTGCTACAGTCATCCCTCTCCACAAAGGAGGAGCGACTACAGACCCTGGGAACTATCGCCCCATTAGCCTGAAGAGTCTGATATGCAAAGCTAGGGAACGCATCATCATGGACCCAATTAACAGGGATACAGAGAATCTCCAAACTCTGGATCCCACACAGTTTGGTTTTGTGAAGGGTAGATCATGCCTGCTCAACTTGGTCAACTTCTTTGAGTCAGTCACCAGAGATGTGGATGAAGGCAAGGTGGTGCATACAGCCTAACTTGATCTGGCCAATGCCTAATACCATTCCCCACTCAGGAATCATAGAAAAACTCACTAAGCTAGGCATCAACCCTTATATCACTAGGTGGGTTGTAAACTGGCTCACAGGTAGAACCCACAGTGTGAAAGTAGCTGACTGCAAGTCAGACTGCTGACCAGTCACGAGTGTAGTCCCACAAGTTTCGGTCCTGGGTCCTCTCCTGTTTGGTATCTACTTCTCTGAAGTCCAGGCCAACACGAAGGGACTCTGGCAAAGGTCACACTGAGACCAGTGACTGGTGTCAGAACCATGGTCTTAAGCTCAATGCCAAAAAATGTATCATCATCCCCTTTGGGAAAAACCCGGTTCCCATGAATTACCACATTGATGGTAGTCCACAGAACACAGAAGGTGTTATAAGAGATCTGGGAACACAGGTTGACAGCAACCTCTCTTTTGATCACCACATTGTCACTGTGGTCAGAAAGTCCTGTTATGTGGCACATCTCATTACTAAGGGTTTTGCATCCAGGAAGAAAGAGGTCATTGTCTCCCTCTACTCTTCCCTCATTAGGACAGTCATTGAGTACAATGCCCCATTTGGCATGTACCTCACTAAACACCTGCAACAACTGGAGAGGCCACAAAAGTACCTCACAAAGAGGATCCTAGGCCTTAAACATTTGTCCTATATGGACAGACTAAAAAAACTCCAAATATTCTCTGTCTCATATTGCCTACTTAGAGGCAATCTCTGCTTGGCTTACAAAGCCATGCCTGACCCAGCTGTGTTACAAATGCTACATCTAAAGAAATCCCAATCCCTGCACTCCACATGCTCCGGAGACCTCAACCTCATTACCACAATCAGCAGAACATGCTGGAGGGACAGGTTCTTAACCCAAAGACTGCCCATGCTATGGAATAGACTTCCCATACATGTCAAGCAGAGCACCTCACTTGCCCTCTTCAAGATAAATCTTGATGAGTGGATGGGAAATAGAAAATTCACCCCAGGGATCACACCAGTGTCTTTACTTGACAGAGGCACTGGGAACTAAGGTTGGGTAGCACAATGCCAGGGTAATCCTCCAGGCTAGGCTTGTAAAGGCCCCAGGGCCATTAGCCTAGTACACACCTATGAACCTATGAACTTATAAAACTGACAAATCTTTATTTTGCAAATACATTCTTATCTTTGTTAATGGGGACAGCATATCAGTGTTTGTCCAAAATAATAGCATTAGAGAGGGGTGCCTTATCAACAACTTTTTCATAAATATATATTCTTTTCAAAAAGGGGGATAATTTATCAATCAAAAGATATAAATGTGCTATTTTAATTTCAGATTCAATTATGCAGGTATGAACAGTTCAGAATCAATTTTTTTAAAGCTAAAGATGACAACAGCCATTGTCAAGCCATTGACACATTAAAGTGGCTCAGTTTCCCCCATTACCTGTAGTACACTCAGCTGACCATGGCTCACAAACTAATATATAATCCAGAGAACTACCCCGCACTCTTACATATCACCCAGTCCTACATCCCCTCTAGGAAACTTCGGTTTTCAAACAAACAACTTTTACTTGTGTCCAAGCCCAACAAGAGAGCAGGACAAAGTTTATATTCCTACTCCATAGCAAAATTATGACATGACCTACCACCCTCATCCCCACATTACTTTACTAGATTCATTAAAAACCTTCAAATATACCTTAAGATGCCACTTTCTTGAAAACCAAACTTGCCTATGTGGCCCAAATCTAATTCCACCTTAGAACTAGTCCTAGGCCTCTGTTATATAACTGGACTTTATTCTTAACTAACAACCTTAACCAGCTAACTTTCATTACTCTACATTTCTACAATGATTTTTATATTAATATAAAGAACTTTGTTTTTAGCCTCTGTCCTATCAGAGTATAAAGATGAACAGATTGCCACTAAGTGAATATCCAATGCCCACACTTATCTCGACTGTATATTTTTATTTATTTTACTTATTACTGTTACTGAAATTGTTTCAAAATCATACTCAAATAATGTCTATTGTATCTATCTGTTATATGTTTTACTGTAAGTGGAGCTTTTCTCCCCAGGCCTCCACTGAAAACGTGTTTCTGACCCAGTGGACTTTCTCAGTCAATAACTAAATAAATAAAACCTTCAGCTATGTTCTCAATAAAACCCATATTGTGAGGTTGTTAAAAAATAAATAAGTAAAACACAACAATTTTACAGGGAGCCCATTCTCTAAGCACAATAATGCCCTCCAGGGTGTGTGTTAATATAGCAACAACCCACGCCTGGGTGTGGGTAATGCTGGATTTACCCACGGTTGGTGTGGTTTGGTCACGTGGGCGAAGTCCGAGTGGCCAAACAAAGTCAACCGTGGGTAAATCCAGCATTACCCACACCCAGAAGGGGGTTATTGCTATTATACAATGACATTATTTAAGAAAAAAAATATTTACTTTTCTTAAATAATGGCATTCTATAATGTCTCCTTGCTGCCCTTCTGCAGCTGTCTGGTATTCTGTGGCAGTTCTGATGTACTGCACATGCATATGCCTACGCAGTACATTAGAGCTGTGGGCAAAAGCAATGGAGAAAGCAAGATCTCCGTTGCTTTTTACAAACTGTTTCGCTATGTTAAATGGGTTTAACATAGCGAGACAGCTTTAAAAAAAGCAACGGAGAATCTCTGTTGCTTTTTTAAAGCTGTCTCGCTATGTTAAACCCATTTAACATAGCGAGACAGTTTTGAAAAAAGCAACGGAGAAAGCAAGATCTCTGCTGCTTTTTACAAACTGTTTTGCTATGTTAAATGGGTTTAACATAGTGAGACAGCTTTAAAAAAAGCAACGGAGAATCTCTGTTACTTTTTTAACACTGTCTCGCTATGTTAAACCCATTTAACATAGCGAGACAGTTTTGAAAAAAGCAACGGAGAAAGCAAGATCTCCGTTGCTTTTTACAAACTGTTTCGCTATGTTAAATGGGTTTAACATAGTGAGACAGCTTTAAAAAAAGCAACGGAGAATCTCTGTTGCTTTTTTAAAGCTGTCTCGCTATGTTAAACCCATTTAACATAGCGAGACAGTTTTGAAAAAAGCAACGGAGAAAGCAAGATCTCCGTTGCTTTTTACAAACTGTCTCGCTATGTTAAAGGAGTTTGACATAGCGAGACAGCTTTAAAAAAAGCAACAGAGAATCTCCGTTGCTTCTTTTAAAGCTGTCTCGCTATGTCAAACTCGTTTAACATAGCGAGACAGTATGAAGCAATGGAGATCTTGTGTTCTCCATTGCTTATAAAAAGAGTTATAGTAATGGAAAAAGTCCGGGCGACCGGACCTTTTTTCCATTACTATAACTGATTTACAACGTGCACGCTGACCAATCAGCGTACACGTTTTTGAATATTAATGGGGGGTCGTTGTATAATGTGTAATAAATGCCCTTCCAGAGGTGTAGAAGCCCTCCTCCTGTTGTGTGATGTCTCATAACACCTCTGAGAGGCCATTAATTGCACATTAACACATACCCTGTTGAGCATTATTGCTTGCTCATTCATATTGCCAAAGATTCCTATTTAGATTTTCTTTTTTAAATTATCTGATACTAATCAATGTTTTTTTTTCTTGAAATGCATTACTGAATAGAACATTTTAGTTGATAACATATGGAGCATTTTCACAGTAACAGACAATTTTGATTTTTCATGTAAATAGAGTTATACATATTTATATGTTTATAAATAATAAATAATTTAAATGGATTTATATATATTTATATATTTGTACTTACTTTTATAAAGTAAAGACTAGTTTTATCAAAAATCTGTTTCTCCATTTCTTTTTTTTTAAGAAGATATTTGACCTAACATAATGAAAGAAATGCATTATCTTAAGAATTTATAAATTCAAATGCTCCTTTATGAGGCTTATATAACCTTTAGTAAATTAAAAGTCTGGTACCCTACAAACAGTGGGATATGTTGGCAGGAATGTCAACAGTGGTTACTTTGACTTCTGTTAAGAACTGGTGGGTGGCTATAATTCAAATAATTCAAATAAGGGATTACTTATAGTTTTTCAGCTGGTATTAACGTATTTTGGTAATTATGAAACGCTCCCTTGTAGCAAATGATATAGTTGCTATGGACTTTTTTAATCTTTGGACTTGTTTAAAGTTGTTATTTTTTACTTAGTTTCATTATTTTCTCTTACTGTTAATAGATTTGTGCTATGATTTGTTCTGTGGATTGAAATAATGTTAAAAAGACGTTATGTACACAGATATGACAGTGCTTGTCTTCCCACCCCCCAATTCCAAATTTTTCTTTCCAGGCTGGCATGGGTTAGACTGCTCCATTCCTTGCTCACAGGGTACTTTTGGTCAAGGCTGTAACAGGACATGTCAGTGCCTTAATGGTGCCAGCTGCAGTGCTTTTGATGGTTCTTGTACCTGTACATCTGGATGGTCTGGAGAGAAGTGTGAGCGTCGCTGCCCTGTAAGTATCATACATTTATACAGTTCATTCTGTCTCATCACCATTCCTTCTCATGTATTTCATCAAAACGGTCTCTGCTGAGTTTGATCCATTTCTGTCATGTTGCATGTCTGTCTCTTTTTGAAAGTACCATACCAGTGTTAAATAGTCAGGAAGTATAGATGAAGAACAAATGTGTTTTTCTATCATTTTTTTGTTTAGAAATGAATTGAATTTGTCTGCTGTAGTGAAGCATAATCAGGGCATAGTGTCAGAGTGATAGTAAGAAAGAAGACACTCCTTCTCTGTTTCCATTCTTCTGGAATATAACATTTGACCAAGGGGTACAAAAGAAAAGAAAAGAAAAACAAAAAATTTGTTTGCACACTATTTGTGAATACATGCTTGTAATAATGACAGTATTTAATATTTCAGCACCAGTACCATTCAGATAAAGCTCCAAGAAAACCCAGCTAGACTAGAGCCTTTACTGTGTAATACATTAAATCTCCTGTAATTGAGGGCCCCTGGCTAGATAAATGCTAGGCTATCTGCCCTTGTGGACCATTGTAAGCCTGGCTAATTTTCCCTTAGTGAGAATCAAACCCTGTATCTCTTGTCTATGAGATAAACATCTTAAACATTATGCCAACCTCCAAGTACATGTGCAAATGATCCTTAAAGGACATACCAGTTGTTTCAATACATGGCTTATGACTGCCCATAACTTTTCACTTTTTTAGTTTTTAAATATTTATTGGTGCATTTGGGCCAAAAAGCCCCCCCCCCTTTTTTTTCTAAGTTCATCCATACAGCATTGACTATAGTCCAGAAACACAGAGCTTAAGGCCAAGCCTGATATCCATAAACATTTAGGTGCATGCAAATTATCCCAAATTAAATCCACTCCAAAAGGTCACACAGACAAACTTCAACTGGATTTACTCTCTTTAAGTTGTTGCATGGCTGATACATCCCCTTTAAGTGTATGATATGATATTAGACAGAGCTAGAGGATAGGTTAGGTGCTATTTATTTAGCATGCCATTAATAATGTGAACTCAGGTTAGAGTTCTACCTGTCTTTTATGTAGGAAAGTCGCTATTTAGGCAGTTGCATCCTGTGGAAAAAATAAAATAAAAAATGCCAAATGCCCGGAGATTTAGGGCCAAAAATGTATTTCCTAAGTTTCCTCTAATAGTTGCATAAAACAATTATTTTTGTATATGAAACACTTTAATATGATATGAAAGAGCAATATAATTCAAGCTTATTTTTTGCAAGAGTGAAGTTCAGTCCTTTTCATTGGTTGGTATGGTTTGTCCTGGAAAATGTCACATTCACATTAAAAATAGCTCACTTTGAGCAGATGAAAAGGTTTCAACTCTAACTCAAATTGTTGTCCAAACAGTGTCTGAAGTACAAATTTGGTATATTTTTCTGACCTCCTTCAGTAAAATGGCACACCATGGACAATGGCTAAAGATCACATTTGTCAGCGCCTTCTGTGTGGAGTCTGCATGTCCTCCCCGCAGTCGAGTGGCATTCAAAAGACATGTGTGAATGGGCGTGACTTCGTTGAAGGTTGGGCATCGAGCTGGCACCTCGGCACAATAAAAATCTTCTGCCAGTCATTGGCGAACCAGAGTTCCGCTTTGGCGACCATAACTGGGAAAAGCCGAAAGAAGATCATCCTGCATTAATCAACCTATCTGAAGCTTCAAAAGGTTTTCTTAATGAAATTCTTGGTACACTGATTTGATTCTTATTTTGACCAGATTACTTCCTTCCTTCCTTCCTGATCTTTGTGACTACATGCCAATCAATCTACCCATGTTGTATCTTAGTTCTTATTGACATAAGCTTGTATGTTAACTTACATACTTGTACTTCAGATATTTTTCCCTATTTTGTTGCTCTACAACAATTATTTGTATATTTGATCTTGTACAACTGACTTGTATTGTGTTATTTTCTATTATTCTACACGTGATTTTAAAAATATTGTATTGGAGCTTTTCTCCCTGGGCCTCAGCTGAAAATGGGCCTTTGGCATAGTCAGACACTCCCGGTAAACAAATATAAAATGTAAAATAAAAATAAATAACAATAAAAGTAAATAAATAAAGCTGAGCTTACTTGGAATAATTAATGTTTAAGTCTAGGACCCAATAAGCAAATGCTACCTTTCATTATTTAATTGAAAATTACTAAGAGCATTTGTCCAGACATAGTTAATATTTATTTTCGCTTGTAGTTGAACTGTGGCTGCAGATATTTTCATTTTTGAGTTCAAGAAACAAACCCATCTTTAATGGAATGAATGGGAATGCATACAATTCAACAGAAGTGTCCCATGTAGTGGTCTAACTAAAAATAACAGCTGCTTTTAGACCACACTCATGAAATAGGCAGTATAAGATTAACTCAACCCTGTTAAACAAATGCTATTCAGAGCCATGGAACTTGCTACTTCCAGTGGGCTGATTAGGACATAATATTTTATTTCTACTGATTAGGACATAATATTTTATTTCTACTGATTAGGACTTAATATTTTATTTCTACTGATTAGGACATAATATTTTATTTCTACTATATTGTGAAAAGGCTCCAGTCACCCTCTCTCCAGCTTACCTGAAAGCAGTTTTTTTTTGAAAGGCAACACAAATGTGATCCTTTTAGTGATTTGACATGGACTTTCTAGGCACAGCTCACCAATGATCAGAACAACATTTTCTGATGCCACGACTGGGTATAGATACAGCTCCGCACTACTGATATAAAGAAGTAGGGATTCAACGCAAGACAGCAACATCTTTTAATATAAACAAGAAGATTTTCTATTGAATAAAGGCTGAATTTCATTTTGTCTTGTGTTATATGGATATTTCGAAGTTTCATATTATTTTTCTTTCCTTCCCACAAATTCTTAATTAGGAAGGAAGATATGGCCTAGGATGTTACCAGAACTGTGAGTGCACCCATGCCGAGACTTGTGACCCTGCAAATGGACATTGTATGTGCAAGCCAGGCTGGACAGGTAAGAGATATATATATATCAGAAGTAAAAGAACAAAGTGGTGGGAAATATGGAGCAAAGAACATGTGTTAATTGTGATAATATTCTTGGGCTACACTGTTTCATAATTTGTTTAATGTCAAGCAAGTAAGACTGTCTCATTACTGAGAAAAGTATTTCAACCAAGTTATTTTGGCCACAGTATTTAACCAAGCTCTCCAAGGAGCTAGTCAAAATCTGCATACATATGTGATGTGTTATAGATGTACATTGTATAATGTATAGGGCGGGTTCAGGTGCCTAGGTAACGAGACATTTCCCTGTGGTACATTTGGCTGGGAACACATGGCTGAAGTGACAGTCAGCTGCAAAGAAATATGTCTGTTTGCAAATTCCCTGTGGCCAAAGAGAAGCACACACTGCCATGCTCACAGCTTTAATAACCAAATGCATGGTGGCAGAAGAAGTAATGAGTGTTGTGCTCAGGGTACAGTACATACTCATGTAACTACAACATGCAGAAGTGCGCTACAGCATGGAGGAAATCTTGCAGGCTGCTGTAGTCACATTTATGCTCCAGTATGCGTTTTAGGTAATGTTTCCTAGACACTGTAGTGGTCCACACACTCTAGTTATAAAAGCACTGCCCATTGTGCACTGCATTTCTACTGCTACTGACATGCCCTCTGGCCAGCCTGCTGCTGATGCCTGCCATATTGCCTGCTGTCTTATGTTCCCTTGGGGAGCATGGACATTGTTTTCCCCCTGTGCATTTGGTTATTGAAGTTGTGAGCATAGAAACACATTCTTCTCTTTGTCCACAGGAAATTTGCAAACAGCCATATTTCTGTGCATCTGACTGCCAGTTCAGCCATGTGTCCCCATTCAAATGTACCACAGGGAAATGTCTCGCTGCCTAGGCACCTGAACCCATATAGGGCATTCATTTGTTGGAATGGTGAGCAATGTATATCGCATGATAGATGGTATGTATACAATAATTTATAAAATAGATCTTGAATTAATTTCCTCTGTTTGTCCATCTGTCTGTCTGTCTCTCTTGCTCCTAACTGGCTAACAGATGAGTGGCTTGATCACCAGTTACTCTGGCAGTTAAAACAGAGGATTAAAGCTCTGAGCTGTGAATGAGCTGCTTACTAGAGTCAAAAGTACAAGATTTGATTCATTTTACCTCCAAGTCACTTAACCAGACAGTGCTCCTGGACTGACACTGAGAAGGGGCACGTGTTCAATGAGCTTATCCAGGTAATAAATGAACTAAAAGATCATATAGCCATCCAAGAGTGACAAATCCAGTTATTGCACATCTGTTGCCAAGATACCATGCATTCATGATCTCCTGTCGATGATTTTTTACCCATAGCAGCCACGGATCACTTCAGCAGCAGCCATCAAGCACACAAAGACACACACGCATACATCCTCTCACAATAAGCATTGAAGTATGTACTCACTTTCATAGACACACACACACACACACACACACACACACACACACACACACACACACACACACACACACACACACACAGACACACTCACAAACATTTGCTTATACATGCAGAAACACCCACAAACACTATGCTGTTCCACTTACCTGGATCAGAAATCCGACCACTGCAAATCTGTTCTGCTTTATCTTCTCAGGTTTTCTGAATGAATGCATATGTGCACACAAATATATTTTCTTGACTATTTTTTTTATTTTGTGCACTGCTCTGCATGAATTTTGCATAGTATAGATGTCTATGAATTATTGCAGAGCATTGCGACAGGATGCAGAAGTGCCTAACTGGCATATGTAACACTCATAAAATATTGTATGTATATGCTGGGCTAAAAACACTCTGTCTTCAGCAGAGCAAAGATTTGCTAGTTAGCAGCAAGGTGTCTATGACTTGAGAACCCCATGACTAGTGTGTAAAGCCCCTTGTACAGCTTTTCATACTATAGTGTATCTATGAATTCCACCTACACTCTTAACTGGATTTGAAGCCACAACCTTCTCTTTATTATTCAGTATTTCTTCCTGCAAAAATGCTTTCTTTTCTTACTCTTAGTGTACTCCCTCCAGCTTTTAGTTTTATTCTAAAATTAGTTAAAATAATTTACTCTTCTGAAAGCTAATAACTATATTGGAGTTGTGAATTGCTTACCAGTTTAATTTTGTCTAATCTTTAAATCAGGATACCTCTGGTTTCTTTAGCCTCTTTCTGTATAGTCAGATGCACACACTACACCCCTTTATCTAGTATCCCTTATGCTG
The DNA here is from genome assembly GCF_019279795.1 of Protopterus annectens. Lineage (NCBI taxonomy): Eukaryota > Metazoa > Chordata > Ceratodontiformes > Protopteridae > Protopterus > Protopterus annectens. Next base: position 336,547,661 of record NC_056741.1, on the reverse strand, counting down.
CCTAAAATCTTGTACAAGTCTTTGATGGAGCAGTGTCTTCAAACGTCAGTACAGTACTACAGGAGGTGATGTCCCAGCCACTTATTTGTGCTAGGAGGTAATATATTCCTGCTATCTACTGCTAATGTTTTTGCTGTATGTTGCAGTATTTCCTACACTTCCTTTTTCTCTCTGTGCATATAGTGTGTGTATTAAATAATTCTGACTGTGTTGTTTCAGACTCTTTCTATTTTGAATGTTCTCTCCTTGTCTTGTATAAAATGATAAATGTAGTACATCTGCAGACAGCTAGTTATGCTGCCCTTCCTTTAGGAATTGTAATCTTAACTGTCATTAAAGCAGATCGGCCTTAGGCATAGGCCAACTAGGCGGCCGCCTAGGGCACCACTCTAGCAGGGGCATTTTTCCAGTATTTATCTGGTGTAGGCAGACCAGGATAGGGGCACCAAGGTGGTATGGGGGGGGCATGGAGCCCTTTTGCCTAGGGCACCAGTTGACCTAAGGCCACTCCTGAGTAGATGCCAAATCAAATTATGCAAACCAAATGTGGGACCCTTGGGAACAGAACCTTAGCCTGGGTTACAAACTAAATGCTAGTACTGCATGACACATTTGATGAATATTGGTAAACATCCTGGCATAGGACCCTAGCATGAATTCTATCCTCTCACTGTACCAACTATACACATTAACGATTTTCCATGGTGCTGCTGGCCCTGCTGAAAATGATTATCTAGGTATATGAAGTATTCAAATATTCTGCATACCAATGGACATACTTGAGGTGCTATAATTGCTGTTTGATGTGGCTTGATTTTTTTTCTTAATATGTCTATGAAAATTATATTGAATAACCAGCTTATTGCCTTATACAGTTCGGTTTGAGTTAATTTTGAATACAAATAGATATGTGTTACTACTGAAGCTGCTGGGTCATACACTTTGTTTCATATTATAGTTATGCAATGCAAAAACATATTGATATAAAGGATCTCCTAATGTTAAATAGAGTAAGACTGTGATTATGATTAGGAAGTAAACTAAGTAGAAAAAAGTACTGGGGGCACTGCCTGGTTTTCCTGTAATCGTTGGAAACACTGAGAAAATGTCAGACTTCATTGCTACAAATAAATAAAGCAGTGTAGTAAACTGGATGACACGATTATGAAGTGTACTTGTTTGAAGTTTTTCTTATGCTACCATGGTCTGTAAAGAATTAGCTTAGGATCTCTGATAGGTACAAATAAAGCCATGGGACCTTATAGTTGTGTTGTTCGGCTAAGTACTTTTCATAAGAGAACACTAACTGTGTACAAAATGAACTGACAGTGAACTGTTTAAGGCAATAAGGCAAGCCATGCATTTGACAGAAGAGAAAAATGTGTATATCCTAAGAATACAGTTATATATCTGCAATGACATAGCAATATGCAACACATTGTGATTTCATTGACAACACAAGATCTACCATGTCCTATTCCTTAGTGCCTTCTAGGTGATTTGCAAATGCAAACCAGAATGTACTCAACTGATGGGATAAGCTATGATTATTATAATTATTATTATTATTATTATTATTATTATTATTATCATCATTTCTTTTGGCTTTGTAATTTTATTAGTAGAACTGAGGAAACCTGTGATGAGACTATCCACTGTTTATGTGCTGTGTCTTCCAAAAATTCTTAAACTCTTCTCTCAGTAAAAGTAATTTTATTCATTTTTTAACTAGATAGTTAGAGTGATTACAAATGACATTACATTTTTACTGCTGGGTGAATAGCAGATGAGAATTGTAAACTGCTTGACCATAAACTGGATAGGTGAGTGTGAAGGGTTATAACCATGCAGCTTTTCTTGGTCACATCTTATTTTCATCCACAGGCAGGCAGTGTGAGATACCTTGCAAGGAAGGCTACTGGGGGCAAAACTGTAACATGACCTGCAGTTGTAAGAATGGGGCATCCTGTGTGAAAGAGAATGGAACATGCATTTGCCCACCAGGATACAGAGGGGTAACTTGCCAAAGAAGTAAGTGGAATTTCACTTTTTCCTTCTTCCTTTAGAGTCGATGCCATTTATACTTTTTTAAATTTTATTGTATTGATTTTTTTACATAACAGTATTGGTAAGAACTTATAAACATATAGTTCATTGTATATCTGAAACATACATGTTATAGTATTGATATTTCTCTCCTCCCACCCCACCTTCATGCTGGGGCAAGAAAACATTTTTTACAGTCTTACATTATCTTCCAATTCTTCAAAACCTTTCATCATCTTCTTTCGGCTGTTCCCATTAGGGGTCGCCACAGCGGATCATCTGTTTTCATTTCTTCCTATCCTCTGCATCTTGCTCTGTCACACCAACCACCTGCATGTCCTCTCTCACCACATCCATAAACCTTATCTTAGGCCTTCCTCTTTTCCTGTTACCTGGTAGCTTCATCCTTAGCATCTTTTTCCCAATATACTCAGCATCCCTCCTCAGCACATGTCCAAACCAATGTAATCTTGCCTCTCTGGCTTTGTCTCCAAACCTTCCAACCTGGGCTGACCCTCTAATATACTTATTCCTAATCCTGTCCACCCTTGTCACACCCAGTGCAAATCTTAACATCTTTAACTCTGCCACATCCAGCTCTAACTCCTGCCTTTTTGTCAGTGCCACTGTCTCCAACCCATATAACATAGCTGGTCTCACTACCCTCTTGTAGACCTTCCCTTTCACTCTTACTGGTACTTGTCTGTCACAAATCACTCCTGACACTCTTCTCCACCCACTCCATCCTGCCTGTACTCTCTTCTTCACCTCTCTTCCACACTCACCATTACTCTGAACTATTGATCCCAAGTATTTAAACTCATCCACCTTCACCACCTCTACTCCCTGCATCCTCACCATTCCTCTACCCTCCCTCTCAGTCACACACATATATTCTGTCTTAGTCCTGCAGATCTTCATTCCTCTTCTCTCTAGAGCACATCTCCACCTCTCCAGGGTCTCCTCCACCTGTTCCCTACTCTCACTACAGATCACAATGTCATCTGAAAACATCATAGTCCACAGGGAATCCTGTCTGATCTCGTCTGTCAACCTGTCCATCACCATTGCAAATAAGAAAGGGCTCAGAGCTGATCCTTGATGTAATCCCACCTCCACCTTAAACGCATCCATCACTCCCACAGCAGACCTCACCGCTGTCACACTACCCTCGTACATATCCTGTACAACTCTTACATACTTCTCTGACATTCCCGACTTCCTCATACAATACCACAACTCTGCTCTAGGCACCCTGTCATATGCTTTCTCTAAGTCTACAAAAACACAATGCAACTCCTTCTGACCTTCTCTGTACTTCTCCATCAACACTCTCAGAGCAATCATCACATCTGTAGTGCTCTTTCCCAGCATGAAACCATACTGCTGATCACTAATCATCACGTCCCTTCTTAACCTAGCTTCCACTACTCTTTCCCATAACTTCATGCTGTGACTGATCAATTTAATCCCTCTGTAATTACTACAGCTCTGCACATCACCCTTATTCTTAAAAATCAGTACCAAAACACTTTTTCTCCATTCCTCAGACATCCTCTCACTTTCCAAAATTTCATTAAACAATCTGGTTAAAAACTCCACTGCCATTTCACCTAAACACCTCCATGCTTCCACAGGTATGTCATCTGGACCAACAGACTTTCCATTCTTCATCCTCTTCACAGATATCCTTACTTCCTCCTTGCTAATCCATTGCACTTCATGATTCACTATCCCCACATCATCCAACCATTTCTCCCTGTCATTCTCCTCATTCATCAACCCCTCAAAGTACTCTTTCCATTTGCTCAACACACTCTTCTCGCTTGTGAGTATGTTTCCCCTCATTATACTTTATCACCTTTACCTGCTGCATATCTTTCCTAGCTCGGTCCCTCTGTCTAGCCAATCGGTACAGGTCCTTTTCTCTCTCCTTAGTGTCCAACCTTTCATACAACTCTTCATATGGCTTATCATTAGCCTACGCCACCTCTCTCTTTGCCATGCCACCTCATCTCCTTATACTCCTGTCTACTTTCTTCATCTCTCTGACAATCCCACTTCTTCTTTGCCAGCCTCTTTCTCTGTATACTCTCTTGTACTTTCTCATTCCACCACCATGTCTCCTTGTCGTCCTTCCTCTGTCCAGATGTCATACCAAGCACCTTTCTAGCCGTCTCCCTTACTAGCTCTGCTGTAGTTACCCAGCTATTTGGTAACTCTTCACTGCCACCCAGTGCCTGTCTTAACTCTTCCCTGAACTCCACCTCACAATTACCCTTTTTCAATTTCCACCATTTGATCCTTGGTGCTGCCCTCACACTCCTCCTCCTCCTCTTCTTGATCACCAACGTCATCCTACAAACCACCATCCTATGCTGCCTAACTACACTTTCCCCGGTCACCACTTTACAGTCTCCAATCTCCTTCAAACTGGCCTTCCTACATAAGATATAATCCACATGTGTGCATCTTCCTCCACTCTTGTATGTCACCCTATGCTCCTCCCTCTTGTTAAAATACATATTCACCACAGCCATGTCCATCCTTTTCACAAAACCCACTACCATCTGACCTTCTGTACCCCTTTGTTTAACACCATACCTACCCATTACTTCCTCATCCCCTCTGTTCCCTTCACCAACATGCCCATTGAAATCTGCTCCAATCACCGCTCTCTCACCCTTGGTTACAGTCATCACCACTTCATCCAACTCACTCCAAAATTTTTCTTTCTCATCCATTGCACACCCAACTTGTGGAGCATATGCACTAACAACATTCATCAATCCTTCAAAACCTTTATATTAATTAAATAACAACCACAACTTTTTCTAAGGGAAAGTCAAAGTGTTTATCCAGAGGTTGATTCTGCACCTCAAGTATCAGTCTTTTGATGCCTAAACTCATAAGTATTATAATATATTTAATCTCAGTATAATAATAATAATAATTAATATTGTATAGGATCAATAATGAATAATCACAAGAAACAGTTCTATTTGATGTAGCTCATACTAACTCACAAGTTTTTAACCACCTTTTCTAAATATAAGGCCACACCACCACACACGGTGCCATGTATCTTATGAACCACAAGTATGCCTGCAAAGTTTTCTCACATCCTTCCAGCCCGTTATAACTAGGTATAAATAAGCTCACTGAAATCTTTTTAATGAATGGTGTGGTTACTAAAGGAATGTAAATGGACTATGTATAGTCTCCATGACTTGTAATATTCTTCTGCTGAAAGTGTACTAGAAATGTCTTTCCACCATTCAGAAAAAAATGGATTCATATAGTAACAAGATGAGCATTTAATTTCATTTTAATTATGTAGATAAACTATTTTTTTTTTCAAAATAAAGCTGAACATTTCCAGAGCAAGTGCTGGAAATTCAAAATTATTTTCTTAAATCTGTTAACCATGATATTTATTTTATTTTAATTAATGATTAATTAGTTTAGTGAGATTAGCACAACATATCTATTGATTCTGAATAATAATCATGGAGAAGTTTTTTCAGTTTTAACTGCTAGTCATTTTTTTACCTAGTTTTAAACTGGCTGATAGCCATGCTGACTATAGTAACTGGTACAATGGAAACTTTATCCTTATTATTAAATTATATCTCCTAAGACATTGCAAATTTCAAAGATGGATTTTGTATGATGACTTGTAATCAAGTTGATCCATTGATGTTAATAAATGAAGTTGCCAAACTGAGTTCACTAGTTGGTTTACATTATTGTTCCAAGTTGTTGTTGTTTGTCTTTTCGGCTTTTCCCGGTAAGGGGTCACCACAGCGGAACTCCAGTCCGCTAATGATTGGCAGTAGATTTTTATGGTGTTAAGTTGCCAGCCCAATGCCCAACCTTCAGCGAAGGCACGCCTATTCACGCATGTCTTTCGAAGGCCACTCAACCACGGGGAGGACATGCAGACTCCACACAAAAGGCACTCCCCGCATACTAGCTGAGAATCAAACGGGGGAACCTCTTGCTGTGAGGCAACAACGCAACCGCTGTACCATCGCAGTTCTCAATGACATGGTTAATTATTATTTGAAAAAATGCTGAAATTTCAGGATCCTTAATATTATAACCAAACTTACTTTTAGGTAAAGTAATAATTTCCCATGCAATTCTAAGTGACCCTCCTCTCCAAAAAAAGAGAAACCCCAAGTTTTTTAATTTGTTCATAATATCCACTGGGGGAAGGCTATCACCAGTGTGGATACATTTTGGTATTAAAAAAAAAATTGTCCTGCAAAAGATAATTTGACAATATTCCAGTAATTGACTGATCTTTCCATTTTGTCAGATATATATTTAATTTGTTCTTCTGCTATGTATTGTGATATACTTGAATAAATCCAGCTCAAGAATGTAAGTTGTTTATACTACAGTAATTTGATGCCATCCAGGTGGTGGAATTATAATAAATAATACTGAAGACTTATTAAAATGGATAATATAACCAGTATATCTGCTGATTGTTTGAAAAAAAATTAAATTAAATAATTTATAAACAAAGAAACATTTGCTATTGCTAACGCCAAGTCCAGCGTATGTAAATAATTTAGCAGAGTGATCATTCATTATAATAGGGCTAATTAGTGCATTATGCTCAGTAGCAAGAAAGACAGGATTTATGGTTAATAAAAAAAGTTCTATAAAGCTACTACTATGTCTATATTACGGAAAACCCAAATAGTAGAGATAAGACATCTAAATGTAATATTGTCTTCAAAGATAATTTAGCTAGTTAGGGACTTGAAGTAAGATTTATTGTCCTGAAAACAGCATTTTTTTCTTTGCAGGAGAAGTTTACAGATAGGTGATATTGCAGCATTTTTCACAGAGTATTTGGAATAATTACAATGGGGTTCATGTTATGTGGGTGAAGATGAAGATTTCTTTATGTTAATCACCAGATGCACTCAGTCCCTGTAACAACAAGGAGGAAGACTGCTATCCATCAGCAGAGAATCTACAATGCACATTTGATTCCCTGCCAAGCATCTCTGTTGAGTCTTCTTTTGGTAATCAGCAACTCTGAGATGTCCATGAAGTTTAAAGGAGATTAAGTGAAGATGAATGGTTAGAATGTAAATGGGTATCTGGGCTGACATGAGGAATTCACCTGCAGATAGAAAGATTTTTGTCAGTGAAATGTCTTCAGGTCTCATACTGTGTACCCCAAACCACTGAGGCATGTTATGTGAATAAAATGTGCAATGTTAACTCCATATTCATTAAACTTCAGAGTTAAGGAATTTTACTCCATACCCCCAAGGTTAAATGACCTCACAGTTAGCATATATAGAGGCAAAGGGGAGTGTGGGGGGGGGGGGGTTGTAAGGGAATTTACTTCCTAAAAAATCACTTGGTTTTATTTATTTGTGAAAGTCAATGCTCTTGAAACAGCTATGAATTCAGCAGGCTGTATTTCACAGAAGACATGCTAAAGTCTGATAGGAATTGAAAATGACATGATAGTGCACTGCTGAATCCACTAAATATGATGCACTGATATTAGATATGCATAGGCAGTAAGGACAAATAATATATATATATTTTTTTTACAAAAAAAGTAATTTTTACATAATTACTTTACTTTTTACTTTGTTTTTTTAGATTTTTATCTATTATTTCTGTATGTACAGTTCACCCACAGCTACCTTTCTGCATCTAGGTAACCTTTCATCCTTCTTTGGGGTGACAGCCAGAACCATTTATTCCCTGACAGGTATAAAAGCCTAATTAGCCCGTTTGTTCCTCTTACAGGTGAGAGCTAGGTGTTGGGGAGTGGGATAGCCTACCAATCATGTGAACATTTCTCCCTACCTAGGTCCCTACCCATAGATAGATGTGACTTCTACTGTCACTGTTCATACAGGACACGTGCATGCAGCTATGCATGTCAGGCCCCTACAAGTATGTTGCACCACCATTCAGTGCTGAGCCTCTCTTGCCATATATCTAGCTGTATGCCTATATGTATCAGACAGGCAATGGAGTGGGCCTTCTCCCTTCCCTCTCAGTGGGTATTAGATATAAACTGCTTATTCCCATTTCCCCTACCTGACCCCTCCAGTGCCCCAGCCACTAATCAAACACATTTTGTTTGGGCCATAGACAAGACTTTATCCCTCTGCACCACAGGACTGGGATCATATGAACAAACCAAAGAAGGAAGGAATATTCTTTGTATCCACTCATGCCTCCTTAGTTCCATGCTGTGATGTTCCCATAGCTGATCAGTACTGCAGCATTGTGAGGCAGTACTGATCAGTACCGCAGCATTATGAGGCAGTAGTGATCGATACCGCAGCACTATGAGGCAGTAGTGATCAGTAATATTATGAACCTATATGATTGGATGGGTAATAGGAAATTCACCCCGGGGATCACTTCTGTGGTTCTACTTGACAGGGGCACAGGAAAATAATTTTCTTGGGTGGCGAAAGACAGGGTACAGTTTTGGCTAGGCTTGTATAGTCCCTAGGGCCAATAGCCTAGTACCTACCTATGAACCTATGAACCTATGAACCACAGCACTATGAGGCAGTAGTGATCAGTACCATAGCATTATGAGGCAGCAGTGATCAATACCGCAGCACTATGAAGCAGTAGTGATCAGTACTGCAGCATTATGAGGCAGTTTTGATCAGTACCACAGCATTATGAGGCAGTACTGATCAGTACTGCAGCATTATGAGGTAATGGTGATCAGTACTGCAGCATTATGAGGCAGTACAGATCAGTACTGCAGCATTATGAGGCAGTACTGATCAGTACTGCAGAATTATGAGGTAGTGGTGATCAGTACTGCAGCATGATGAGGCAGTAGTGATCAATACCACAGCATTATGAGGCAGTACTGATCAGTAATGCAGCATTATGAGGCAGTACTGATCAGTACTACAGCATTATAATGTAGTGGTGATCAGTACTGGAGCATGATGAGGTAGTAGTGATCAGTACCACAGCATTATGAGGCAGTACTGATCAGTACTGCAGCATTATGAGTTAGAGGTGGTCAGTACTGCAACATTATGAGGCAGTAGTGATCAGTATTGCAGCATTATGAGGCAGTAGTGATCAGTACTGCAGCATTATGAGACAGTATTGATCAGAACTGCAGCATTATGAGGCATCTGTCATGAATGATTGCACATCAGAGAGAGAGAGAGAGAGAGAGAGACAGAAAGAGAAAAAAAGTATTTGTCTCAGAACTTTGCTGAGATATACTGCAGATTCTAATCTTGAAGTATGTTCATAGGTTCATAGGTTGGTACTAGGCTATCGGCCCTAGGGCCTATGCAAGCCTAGCCATAACAATTCCCTGGATATTTCTTCCCCCAATATTTACTTCTATGGACCCCTGTCTAGCAGGGCGACTGACATGATCCCCGGGGTGAATTTCCTATCTCCCATCCAATCATCAATGTTCCTTTTGAAGAGGGCCAATGAGGTGCTCTGCTTGACATGTATGCGCAGTCTATTCCAGAGTCTGGGGAGTCTCTGGGTCAGGAACCTATCCCTCCAGCATGTTTTGTTCATTGTGATGACAAGGTTTAGATCCTTGGAGCATGTGGCTCTGAGGGATTGGGATTTCTTTAAGTGGAGCATGTCCAACAGCTCAGGGTTTGACATGGCCTTGTATGTTAAGCAGAGATCGCCTCTGAGTAGAGGATATGCCACAGAGTATAGCTGGAGTTTTTTTAGACGGTCAGCATAGGGCATCTGCTTTAGGCCTGTGATTCCTTTAGTGAGGTATTTTTGTGGCCTTTCCAGTTGTTGCCGATGTCTTGTGAGGTACATACCAAATGGGGTGTTGTATTTTATAATGGGTCTAATGAGGGATGAATACAGTGGGACAATGACCTCCTTTTTCCTGGATGAAATGCCCTTAGTGATGAGGTGTGCCACATAGAAGGATTTCCTGACTGTTGTGGCGATGTGGTTATCGAAAGTGAGACTACTGTCCACCTGTGTCCCTAAGTCTCTCATCACACTTTCGATGTTTAGTGTCCTGCCACCTATGTGGTAATTCATGGGTACATGTTTTTTTCCAAAGGGGATAACTATACATTTCTTGGCATTAAGCTTGAGCCCATGGCTCTGGCACCAGGCATCTGTTTCTATAAGGTCCTTTTGTAGAATATCCACATCATTTGGGGATTCAATAATGGCTCCCAGTTTGCAGTCATCTGCAAACTTTGTTAGCCAGAGTCCCTTAGTGTTGGCCTGTACTTCAGAGAAGTAGATGCCAAACAAGAGTGGTCCCAGGACTGAACCCTGAGGTACTCCACTTGTCACATTTCTGGAGCTGGATTTGGAGTCGGCTACTTTTACAGTCTGGGTTCTGTCAGTAAGCCAGATGGCAACCCATTGAGTGACATAGGGATTTATGCCCAGCTTAGTAAGTTTATCTATGATTCCAGAGTGGGGGATGGTGTTGAAAGCCTTGATGAGGTCCAGATAGGCTGTGTGGATCACCTTACCCTCTCCACAGCTCTGGAGACTGATTTGAAGAAGTCAATCAGATTCAGGAGACAAGATCGGCCCTTCACAAACCCAAACTGGGTGGGGTCCAGTGTTTGAAGGTTGCCAATGTCTTTGTTTATAAGTTCCATGATAATGCATTCCATGCCCTTGCAGATCAGGCTTGTCAGACTGATGGGACGGTAGTTCCCAGGATCCAAGGCGGATCCTCCCTTGTGGAGCAGGATAACTGTAGCTGTGCACCACTCAGTGGGCACGAAGCCTGAGGTGAGGCTATGATTAAACATGACACTTAGGTGAGATGCCAGTTCATTTTGTAGTTCATGTAGTACACAGCCTGGGATGTCATGGTCCCATGAATGCTGTATTCTTAGCATTGGACAGTGCGGTTTCTACCTGTGTGGCCGTGATTATCAGAATTTGGCAATCTTTTGGTATTGAGATGGGCCCTTTAGGGGGCGAGAGGGAGATGAAGTTGGCACTAAATCGATCTGCCAGGATATTGGCAATATCCTTGAGATCAGTATATTTAATGCCATTCTGTTGTAGCTCAGAGCAGATCTGAGCATTGCCATTTAGATTCTTGATATAACTATAGAATGCCTTGTGGTTGTCTTTGGAATCTTTGGCAATTTTATTTTCGTAACTAGCTTTTGAGGATTTTATGAGGGATCTCAGCTTCTTACTGAGGCTGGTGAGGGAGTTTTTTTTTTTTGCATCCTGGGATTTTCCTCTTTTCTGCAACAGTTTCTTCCTTCTGTTGTATAGTTTGTTTATAGCAGGGGACCACCAGATTGGCTTCCTTTTTTGGTGAAGAGCATCTTGGTTCTATTTGGGATGGCACGATTCATGCACGAGTGGATGTGCTCGTACAGTGCCTTAGTGTAGGATTCTGCAGTCGAACTTCCAGATCCCATCTGCGTGGGTGTTGTGAAGTTTGTCACTTCTGACTTCAGTAGCATGAAGTTGGCTTTGGAGAAGTTTTTTAAGGAGGTTTCCTTACTGGAGGGTGGGGGTGGGATGTGGATGTCAAAGGTGATTTGCTAATGGTCAGACCTGACCAATGAGGGGGTGACCACTGATGTGGAGCATCTATCTCCCATGTTGGTAATGACCAAGTCTAGGATATTGGAGCCCCTGGTGGGACAATGGATTAGTTGATCCAGGGCATTGGAATTTATGAATTCCAAGAACTGTTGGGAAAAGTAGTTGGTACCCGAGTAGTTTTCCCAATTAATGGCAGGGTAGTTGAAATCACCCAGTATTAGGGTGTTTGGTTGTATCTTAATATTTTCCAGTATGTTTAGAAAGGTGTAGTGAGAATCTTTGGGCATGGTGGGGGATCTGTAGCAAGATACAATTTGGATTGCAGTCTTACCTAGTGTTAGTTACACCTGGAGAATTTCAGATGCATTGTGTTGGGCAGCTAGCCTGGAGGTGTGAATATCCTTGGTGAATATGGACACTCCTCCACCTTTAGTGTTTCGGTCTTGGTTTTGTGGCTGAAAAGTGTGGTAAGAATTGTAGCTTGGTATTGCAGGGGTGCTCTCTGGAGCCTTGATGTCATGATGTCATTAGCATGAAGAGATTTTGTCTATGAAATTGCTCCATAACAGCATGCCCATCCATGACCAATGGGCTAGTTGCTCCTTGTACTACCTTAAGTGGACCCTTTTTTTGTCAGTGGCTCAGTTCTCCATCATTCTGTCATAGTGGATGGTACTGTTGCCTCACAGTCCCAGGGTTTGGGCTTCAATTCTCGCTTCCCAGAATTGACTGTACATTTCATGTTCTTCCTGTGTCTGCTCAAATTTTCGCGGGGCATTCCAGTCTCCTGTCAAGGTCATGCTTCTTGGTTACCAACCAAAAACCTTATTGTACATGCCACTGTGCCTGAGTCAATAGTACAACAATAATCTGAATCTATCAGTATAGTTGTCCAGTGGCTAAATAACTCATGATTTCTGGGTGGCAATTACTATAGCATTAGCATTTGTCAGATTCTTCTGTAAGGGGAGGATGACTGGGACACTCACCTCACATCTTCCTAGATGGTCCTTGGCTGCCTACTCTTCTGAGGAGGTGTTGTCATTGCTAGTAAGCAAGTCTGTCTGTAGCAGTTGTGACTTGATAATGTTGTGTTCCACAAAGCTGATCTTCAGCAGAGTGGTGACAGGAAGCAGGAAGGAATGGGAAAAATAACATTCACTGCGGGACGGAGAAGATTAAACCTGCAACTAAAACAACATTTGTGTAACAAAAGAAAACAAATTAATATGTATGCAGCTGTCTAAGTAAAAGACGAAAACTGCCATTAGATCATGGTGGAATAAGAAAAATTATACTGGAATGTGGTATTTGATATGGTAACAGGGAGAATTTGTGCTCACACTAGCAAAACTAACCAGATTCATAAGTAAATATATCATAGATGTTTGTATTGTATGAGTAAGGGCTACAACCTCTGCTGACAAGCCTGATTCTGTATTAGTATGTCAGTGTTATTTGAATAAATGCTCAAACAAACAACAAATGACTGACCTAGTGGAAGATTCCCATATATTCCAGCAGCGCAGTTGTTTTTCTCAGCCTTTTAATACTAGAATCAAGCGCAATTTTTCAGATCAAGGACACCTTTAAACCTTTGGTAGAATTCAGTTAGAAAGTTGATGGAATAAAAAAATATTAATATATATTTTATGAATAGAAGTGTGTACCTGCAATGGCATTATGGAATGACCGTCAATGCTTTGTCATAAGTACACACATTTTAGGAAGAACAGAGAAAAATTCTGAGGCAAAATCAGAGAAAGTTGAGAAGTATGTTCACAATGTTAGAATCTGTGAAAGTGAAAGGGTAGCAGTGCACAGCGGAAGTCATATATAACAGGGAAGCCTTGCAAGAGGTAAAAAATATATATATATAACGTGCCAATTTGGTGCCAGCCAGACCACTCTCTATCAAATGAATGTTTATCACATTATTTATATAACCATCTTTTCATTTACATACAGTATGGTTACAGACATACATGACAAGTGACAGGCAAGGAGTAGTTTCACTCTTACATAACCAAATGTGAAAAATGTCTAATGAAAAGCTATGCTCCAAGAATTACTGAATCACTCCATACCTGCTGATTCAACATACTAAGTATTTAAGGAAACAGCATTAATATAAAGTGTATTTTTTGGATGGAAGTATTAAATTTAAACATGCAGTTAAAGAAACTGTCACATTACATATTTAACAGTTTTTAATTTCCAATTATATCAGAAAGAAGTATAAAAACTGGGGTCTATATTATCTTGTCAAAAGACATGTTCAGCAAACACATCTTCATCGACAAATAAACAGCGAACTCTGTAATCGCTGAACGGCCACATCAGTGACTTTTTTCCCAGGGGAGAAAAGCTCTTGGCCTAATAAACAAAAAAACAAATGTTTAAACCCAACAAAGTGGGGGGGGGGACTGTGCCCCCCACACCCCCCCTAACTAAATATACCAACTCTGAGATCACACTACAGTGGAGAAAAGGTCAAATCCCCAAAGACAGCCAAGCACATTTTTCCCCTTGGAAAAAAGTTGCTGATGTGGCCGTTCAGTGATTAGTTCACTGTTTACTTTCGACAAGATAATATAGACCCCAAAAACTGTAGGTCTCTTCCTGTGTATTCCAAATAACTATTAACATGGGTTATAATTCATCAGAAGAAGAAAAAGGAGATACGAAAGCCGTATCATATGAATCCCAGATTATAACACTGGAATGCAACTGCTACTCCATATTGTAGTCATGCTGCTGAAACTGCAGAAAACATGTTCATATAAAGCAAACGTCTCTGGATAGGGGTGCCCTTGATAGTTATGTAGAATTATTTGTGAAGCTGTGCCAGTCGTATAAACCCACATTTGCTCAGATTCTGCTAGCCATCTATTCAAGATTAAGACTTTATAAGCCCCTTATAACTATTATCACAAAACTGGTGATTTGCTATTGTGTAATAACAGTTTTAAGGGGTTTATAACTATTATTACTGCTGACTTGTAATTGTGTAGGTATAAGCCACTTATAACTGCTATTACATAACACCAAGTCGACAGTTTTATCATTCCTGAAATTCAATGGTCTATTAAGAAATTTTTTACAGGTGTAGAATATTAAATTACCTCCCTGTAGCAAGTGCTGAGTAACCAAAAAAATATCAAAGAAAAAATTGTTCTAACACCATCTGCATTACTATACTCTTCCACCTCTCTTTGGCACCAGAATGCCAATTAGGTGTAGAGACTGGTAGATTACTGGCTTTACCTCTAAGTCCAATATTTTGTGCAGTTCCTCTTATATGGTTTACTAGAGTTAATCAGGCATGCTGTTGAATCACTGTGTCCACATGATGCTTTAGCACTTGAATACACCCTGGCTTAGCAGTAGAAACTTCCCCAAACTCCTGTAGTATTGGTTCAATTTTCTCAACCTGTTTTGAAAAGTCTACATCATTTATTGCAGTATCAGTCTAATTCTTACTGAAAAGCTGTACTACAAGATCCTCTGCTGATGCGGCCTGTAACCCACTACAGATACTGAGTACCAGTGGTTTGGTATCATGGCAGGCCTCCATTGTGTTAATATGATACAAGTTGGGGTTTGCCTCCTTCCTGACAACTCTGCAACACAGCTGATATCATTTCCTTTTCCTACAGTAGGATAATGACCCTCCTACACTGACTGAAGCTTATTCTGTTGAACAGGAGTAAAACCTGTCACCTTTTTTCCACATTTATATTCTTGTTTTCTAGCTCTCCAATCTTATTGGACTCTCCATAGCTGTTGTGCTGTGCTTGTTCTAGATGATCCTATGCCACCCCTATTATATCCCTAGGTCTGGTCCCAAAATTTAGGATGTACTCCACAACAGACTCCTTGTGAGAATCACATTCACCCTCCTACTTTGTCAAAAATTAAATCTAGGAGCTACCTACCCTGTGAATATAAAGTAACTCAAATGAACAAAAAAAACATAGATTCTTGTAGCATCTATCTGTCTACAGACAGGATATGGGGACAGGTATTTACATTCCTGTTTAAACTGGGCTGTGACTGTTTATAACTTGATCTTAAGAGTAAACTTATACCTCTCCACCAGACATTTATTTGTGGATGGCAAGGTTATTCTGTATTTGTTTAATTCTTCAATTCTTCCACAATCAGGCCAACAGATTTTTACATTAAAATTAGCATCTTTGTCAGTATTTTCTGTGGAAAACCCATGCTGCTGAAAATTTCTAATAGAGTGTGATGCCCCACCACTGGACTAGTAATCAAGGAGCCTCAATCCCCACCACTGGCACCAGTGGGGGGTGTACACACAGTATTTCCAGATGCAGCTTTCTGCATCAAGTACAATTTCCTTTAAGAACACACAGAGACCACAGTAAGTCTGGGGCTGGTTTCTCCCTCTTTCTCCAGATCCCCAGTAAGAGTCCCCACTGGCACAGCTATAGAGTTGAGATCACAGCTGAGTGGCCCAGCCAAGACCTGCAGCACCCTGTCTGTCCAACCAGTGCTTTGTGTCCCTGCCCAAGTAGCTGACAGACACACTCTTTGAGATTTTATTTATATACACACACACAGACACACACACACACACACACACACACACACCTGGGAAAGGCTGGCACAGGTTTACTAGCTATGCCCACTTTTGCTCAGAGTATAAGGTAGTTATCACTGCCACTAGCCAACTCCTTATCAGCTACTTTAAGACCCTTAACAAAGGGCGTCCAATCTTACTGTGTAATGTTACTATTAGTACAAATGGTAGTTTGACCAAGAGCAATGGTATTAGGAGTGGCCTACACAGTGTCATCAAATAAATATGCAAGTACTCTCAGAACTTAAATATCTCTACACAGATCAGCCACAATGAAAGGTTAAATATATTTAATAATAAATAATAAAAGAACAAGACAACTTCTTCTAATAAAAGAACAAGACAATACTAAACACAAATTCACAGTGACACCAGAGTTAAAATCACATGACATATTTAAAACAACATTGCAAGACAGTCTCAAATAAATAAAGAAAAATATCTAAACTAAGCTTCACTATATTCCTGACTGAATCTAAGAGAATTACTATACCCTAGTTAACTTACTTAAAAGCAAGGCAGATGTGGTGAATAGATCTCCTAGTTGTCTGATCTAAGACAGAATACAGAATGCTGTGTCTCTCTAACAGAGTTCTTAAATTAATATCACAAATATTACTGCTGGGATAGCTTGCAGAATGACATAATTTCTTGTCATCTGACTCTATCCCAGGTGAAAACCCCACTGCCGGAAGCTAGCAGTATTTAGCATCTACCTTTGAAAATACATACACCTCAGATCTTTGGCAGATGCTGGAAGTCATAATGACTATGAATACTTCACATTTCAAGTCTAGTAATTATTTCACTCTGAAGATAATACAGAAAGCTTCTCATCACAGACCTGTGTCTCTTGCTGCCATAAAGTAATTTAATTTCAGCTATTTTTCTGAAGTTAACCTCCTGCATTCCAGCTTCCACTGTTAAAATATATACATTGAAACAGTTACCGTAGTGCATGTACATTTCTGTTCTTTTCCAGCAGGACACATAGTGGATACATTTCAAGCACAAGCAATCTACAAAATATCTTCTCAACACAAACCCCTATACAGAGCAGTCTGATATACACATGACATACAATTCTAATACATTTATAACACAAGCATCATATATAAATCATTTTGATATTCACCAATGACATATAATTATCTACAAATTTCGAGATAGCTGTGCTGGCAGTATGTCCTTTTGTCACACAGAGTATTTGCTACCTTCTCTTTATCAAAAGATAACATAACCACTACCTCAGGGTACCACCACAAAGATATAAATCTTATCTACAGTGCTTTGGGTAATAGTAGGCTCTACAATGCCCACTGGCACCCATTGAAATCGGTTCTTGATAACTGGAAAAGTCAATGAGGCAACACTGTTTTTTCTCCTGCCTTGTCAATCTTTTGGTACTGCTCACATTTTGCAGTATCTTACCACATCTTTACTAACACTTGAGCAGCAGAAATTTTACATAAGCCTCCTTTTGGATATTTTATGCCCAAATGGCCTGAAAAAGGTATATCATGGACTATGATCTGGTGTGGTTGATAGTAGACCCTTGGAGCTACCACTTATTGTACCACTTCCCCATATGGTCCTCCTTCAACAGGCCATTCTCTATA